>NC_044204.1:34052536-34352536 GCF_900880675.1 Sparus aurata | reverse complement strand
GTTTGTTTTTGACAAACTGCTTATATAGAAAGAGGAGGCCGATGTATACGGATGGTGCTGCTCCTCTGCACCACCAAATCTGTTGAGCTTGTTATTAAAGAAGGAGGGCACATAATGCATGTAAAGATGGGGAGGAGGATGGCGTGGCAATTTAAATCTCGTCACCTAAATTAGCGTGAGCATTTAGCATGTCGATTGCATATTTGCGTGTAAAAAAGAAAAGGACACAAGGAAATAAAACTCACTATCACGTAAACTCTGAATGAACCTGTCCTGTCATTAGTAAAGATTTACATGCAGAGAGATTGACAGTCATTGTCAAGAATGCACCATTAAATTAGTCTTGTATCATTTGTGAAAAGGAGCTGCTATGTCCAATTTAATCAGTAAGTTTGGGAGGGCTGCCAATTCAAATTTACTATAAGCTGGAAAATGATTATGCAAATGGGTTTTTGAGAAAATTATACAAAATGCTATACTGTCAATAACTGGAGTTAATGTGGCGCGCGTACTGTATATTTCAAGGTGTTTTCCATGAGGACATGACGGGAAACAACAAACACATAAACCGACTAATGAAGTTAAAGAAAACACGCTGGAAAACATGTTGGTAAAAAAAGGATTCTTGAAGGAAACTATCCTCCATTTTGGCTCCACTTCCTCTGAGACGGTGCCCAGGTGCATTCCTGCCAAGATCATCCTGTACAGATCTGACTTTAAACAGATTTTTAAGTGTTGTGTTCAGCATCTGCAGCGCTCAGGTTCTCTGCTGACCTTGGCCTAGTTTTGCATGAAATCTGTGATCTCTCCTTGCACCTCACAGAACGTCAGACTGACCTCTCTCAGACTGTCAGTCCAATGAGGCCTCATTAAAATGGACTGTGTGGAGAGGTTAGATGCACACTCCCACCTCTCCTTCCCGTTGTCTGGGCATCAAAACATGTCACAGATATAGACTATGCACGGCAACCTCTTATCAAGACAGCTCCCTGGCGGATGAACTCAGTACATTGACTCAAGATCGTCTATAAATGCATGAAGTTTTATATGTATAGAAGAAAGCTGAACCTATCACATTTTAATGTTTTTTACGATAAATCATTTAAGTGTAGGCAAAGCATACATACTATATATATGTAACTACCATCACAGAAATCTAAGTTAAACACAGATTATTCATTTTAACGGAACTCGAAGAGGAAAGAAAAAATGGACTCTTTGGACCTCAACACTGTAATATACAGCTAAATAGTAATACTCAGGATTTACCTCTTGATGAATTTATGAATCCTGAAGTTGGAATTTAAAACATGTAAGGATCTTGAATATATCACTTAATCACAGCTTCGTCAATGCGTCAAAGATTTGGGGATTCAAAGTGTGTAAAGCTGCAGAGTCTTTACAGAAGAGAACTGCACGCTGTTTTCTAATGTACTCACAATTTTGCTTCCTCTTTGGCTGTTCGGGCTGATATGGGGTTCAGATTCTCGGTTCGATGTGCTGAAAATGTGAAACGATAAGATTGTGGAATTGTTCACTTAATATGTCAGAAAACAGGGTCAGAAAGGAGTTGTTCTCACTGTGTGGTCTGAGGAGAACACGGACAATTTTCATTAACTAGCAGCTGTCAGAAAAATCAGCACTAACTGAAACAGTACAGCTACTATCTGTATTATGTTCTCTACCAACATAAAGATGATGATAACGAATGTATCAGCAAAATGTTGATTGTTAACATGTTTGATTTGGTTTCTGTCTACACATCTGTTTCCAGTGACTGCAGCGTTATTATACGTTTCTGCAGGTATGTTCAGACGCTGGCGGCACAACACAACATAAATGTAGTTTGTATGACGATAGATTTAAGATTAAAAATTCATAAAAAATACAACTATCTTGTATATTTGAGTGCTGTAGTCTGGCAGCCTGAGGACAGAAGCTGCTCTGTAGTCTGGTGGTATGACTGCACATGCTTCTGTTTCCTTTGGCAGACAGCAGCAGGGTGAACAGGCTGTGACTGGGTCGGGTGTTGTTATTTAGTATCCTCAGTATTTAGTATTCTTTTAGTATCCTTTGGACTCATCCCACAGACCACAAGCCAATTTGTGATGTTTTCAGACTGCTTTCGGTTGCTCCTCTGTAAAAGTTGACAAGAACTTGGCACAGGAATCTTGCTGCCCTGAGAAATAGAGCTGCTTCTTTCCAGGGTGAAGAAAGTTAGGGAATGATTGTGGTCTGGGTTAAAACAGAAAAAGTCAGCAGTGACGTCAAACCAACTGTGTTTATTAACGTTTAAACTGTAATCTTTCCCTTAAACTCTGTTTTAACCGCAGTGCTGTTGTTGGCTCCGACCCAATCGCCAGAATAAACGTTGGCACAGTACGTTTCTGCAAAACAACTGATAATGTTTGGTTTTGTAAAGTTCTTTTAGGTTCAGTCTTACAATATTCATCACAATGCTGTATTTATGATCTGGTTATCAGAGGCACAGAAAAACACTTGTTTCGGGTTTAGGGAACATCATGTTTTGGTCACCACAAATATAACTGGAGATGGTTTGACTTCCTGTCAGAAATATCTCTTTATTATTGCATCAAACAAGGCTGGAAATTTTCCCGAGCTGTCCTTAAAAATACCCACTGATATCACGCTTACAAATGTTGAAACTCTGTCGTCAAAAATATCCTGTGGTTTCACACTTACAAATGTTTAAATGCAGACTCCAACTGCAGTCACCACCTTGACAGAATTGCCGCCTGTAGCTCTGCCGCCATCTGTGCCACCTCCTGATTTGAAAGCCAGGTAATAAACAAATTTAAACAAATTTGTGGTTTGCAGAGAGGTTCACTGCCAACATGTCAGCCTGGCGACCGGGCGGGATCGAAATCCAGACGGTGGTCAGGAAGTCTGTCCCAGCCACGTCCTTATAACCCCGTTATGGTAAATACATTCACTAAAAAACACATTACCTCTGAATATAACCCAGGTTTGTCATCACAACATAATTGGGAAAACTATTTGGTATTACATAAATGTCTAGGAGATAGGATTGGTTGGTTATTTCTGTTCACGGACACGCCGATAAAGACGTGTTTATGGGAGTCTAATAATACAGCCATGGTGAAATCTCAACTCCCTAATCTTGTCATATTTTACTTTGCATCGCAGCAAATGAAGTTATTTGGCTCTATGTTCAGCCCTTCATTTCAAAGCCTTCCTCTGAGGACTGTGTCACTAAATAATCAGCAGTCACAAAACAAAATGATGCAATAACGGAACGAGGAGCCAAAGCGGAAGATAACAAACGGCGCCAACTGAACTTTCTGTTCGTAACTTATGTTTTTTTATTCATTACTGCACACGGCCATCATCAAATATTAAGGTCATTTCTGTGGAGAGGTTGTTTGAAACACAGACAAAAGCCAATTCCACCTGGCTGGTGTTCCCAAGACAAGAACAATAAATGAAGCTAATTAAATGTTTGATTCTCAGTATTCTCAGAAGAATAAGTGTAAGTATAACTTTAAACCTCCAAATCTCAAAATAACTATAACATATACGGTATCTGCAAGGAATTGATCAAATTGTCCAAATATCAGCACTCATCTCACTTTGCCAGCGTCTGGGACTTCCAGCTTTCAAAGGGCTCATTTTTAAAAGTGCATGAAATTACAGTCACCGCTAGTTTCTGTGGGCCACACGCTGTGGGGACCGCTCAATCTGAAAGGGTCTTTTGAACAGCGGAGTCCCATAAGGTATTACTGAGAACAGTGAGGTGCGTTTAAAATTCATATGCGTAAAAAAAAAAAAAAGAACAAAACCAAACTTGGTATCAGTAACTTTGCTGTATCAAAGGTGTGCAGTGTAATCCCCGCTTTCATGTCTCCACGAGTCTGTTCCAATCCATTTCCCCAACTTTAGAAATAAGCTCCTCTCATTGGAGCGTGAGCGGCAGTGATTGGCTGCCTCACATGTTTGTTTGTTGTTTGCTTTGACCAGAGAGACAGTCTTTGAGTACCTTTGATGTGAGGACCGTCTGTGATTTGAAATGGGAGCGCAGGCACTTCCGACTGTCCCAGCTGACTTATCCCTTCTGCAGTGTTATTGGAGGCTCATCCTATCAAACAGCGGGAAACAACATCGTAATTAAGGACATTTGTAGTGGGGATTCAACTTTCATTATGGCACAAGCTAGCATAAAGCCCCCAAGCCTGGAGTATGCTCAGCCAACAATGTCATAAAGGACAATATGGCTGCTGTAAGGTCCGCAGTGACGAGACCAAATGACTCTCCAGCCAGAGATAATCAGCTTTGTATGTAATGTTGACATGAACGGAGCGTTAAGGCATATTGCACTTTGATGCTGGCAACGCTGGCACAAAGCTGATTTTGAAAAATGCAAGAGGAGGAACACAAAGGGAGACATTCCCGCAGTGCCTAACTGGCATCTGCATTCAGCAACAGTCAGGGAGCACAAGCTGGTTACGAGTGGCTTGATGCATTAAATGAGCGAGGGCACTTGATGTCCATCCTGCAAAGCTCCAGGATGATACTGGATTCATTCAAGGAGTTCTGCCTTCTGGCTCGCCCCTCCAGGCAGGTAGACAAATGGCTGGCATGGTTACCAAGAAATGAGAAGCACTGATGTACTCCTCCGCAACAGTCACCAAATGAACAGCAGCCAATTTTGAAAAGCAGCCAGTGCCCAGGCAGCCGGTTGTTTTCTACACAAGCAATGTTTAATAGGCAGTATATGGGCCATTTCTGCTTTAAGAGGAGAGAGTGCAGGGTGGAAAGATGCAAGAGATGACAGAACAAGAGGGGGAAATCACATGCAGCAGAGGTTTTCAGACAGATTCTTATCCACTTTGTCATGAGCACATGATATAGTATGCTCCCCAGCTTGCTGAGCCACAGGAGCCTCAGCAGGGTTTGGAGAATTGTTTTGGTTGCAATGATAATGAGACAGAATCCTCAACATCTTCAGTGGTGTTTTTAAGAAAAATGACAAAGCCACCTCACATAGCAGTAGTGGTTAATCTATTCCACCCACAGACTGGTGAGGAATGTATTATACAACCTGTAGTTGACGCTCTGGGTTCAAAGCAGTGCTTCAAAAATTGCCTGAACCAACTCTTGACTGCATTCTTTATTCTTGGGCTGTATTTGAAACTGAGACAACACATATTAATATTGTATGTGCACATATATATATATTTATATATATATATTTATATCTGCACACACTCTCACAAACCCTCGTGGCTGAACAAATCAATATCAAGACCCAGTTTCTTAATTTCTGCAGTCTTCTGACAAATGAGGGGATGGGGGAGCAGAAATGTGACGTATATAGTAAAATCATAGAATACATCAGTTCACACAGAAGGAAACAGGGATTCTGTACTAGAAAGACCTGAACAGGGCAACACGCCATTAAAATATCTGTTAACAGAATGTGATTTCCTGCGGGCAGACTCTGGACCACCTCCAGAGATGATAAAGCGAGGAACGGTTTATTGAAACATTGCTGATAAGGAGTTCATTTATTCAATATATGGTACAACCCCGATCCCAAAAGAGCTGGGACACTGTGTCCAGCATAAATAAAACAGGATGCAATCATTTCACAAAGAAGTGAACCTTGCCTGTCCTCGCTTGTGAATGACTGAGCCTTTCGTGGATGACTCTGCTATACCCAGTCACGCTCAGCTTGTTCTCGGGATGGTCGGGACATTCACCGGACTTTCACTCCCGTTTGTGACCGAGGGTTATTTGTTTTTAGTTTACGTAACATGAATATGTTAACATACATAAATGATGTAACTTAGTGCTGTGCGATATGGACAAAATGTTATATCATGATATAGCTAATTTTATATCCCGATAACGATATATATCCTGGCGTGTCTTTAAGTGGTAGAACAGATTAGACGTGTTCGAGTCACTAGTAACAACTTGTTGGCGGCATGTTTTGCAGTTTACCGTTGTCTGGTTGGTGTCTGACTTTTTAAACCCAAACCAAAGCCAAACGATGGAATTCCGGTTCCCCCTTTTCGGCACAAATCGTCTTGGGGTTCTGCTTCTGTGTCCGCATCTGATGTAACGTTACTAGTTAAGTTATTTTCGTCTTCCACTGCGCTCTCCTCCATCTCCACCATGCTGCTTTGCCTCTGTTTACTCCCGAGCGACCGGTGCCTGAAACGAGTCCTTGTAGGTGACGTAAAAATGCTGCCACAAAGCAGTAGCTGCAGTTACATTCGCTTTCATACAATGAACTTGTTTTGAACTCAAAATGTGGATATCCAGTGGTCATTCCGACGTTGAGTTGTGTTTTAGACGGCGTATTAAATTACAACCGTAGCGTACGTGAACGTTAGTGTAGCAACAGTCCTAATCGAGTAGCCTACACGGTAAAATTACGATATAAACAACAGAGGGTTATATCATTTTTATACCGCACTACGATATATATCCTAATATCGCAGAGCTCTAATGTAACTCACATAGCTCACATCACAAGACTGAATGCAGTTTTAACCTAAAGTATGATAATTTCCTAGATCTAACCAAGTAGTTTTTGTGCCTGAACCACACCAACATTAACAACATGTCAGCTATTTGTCAGCAAGGTATATTTTAAAAGACAGGCTGAGGAAAAGACAGACTGTCGTGACCCTAGAAAGTCTGGGCATAATTCTTTTAAATCTGTCATATTTCTCTTTACATAACGATGACAGCGACTCCATTATGACGTCCATAATTTAAAAACAAACTCTTAATAACATTCCCACAGATAGCTGAGAACCCCACCTCTGCTCCCGTCTTCACGAGGCACAAACAGAAGGGCACAGTAATGCCTGATAGGCGGCTTTTAATTCCAATCCATTATTAAGAGCAGGTATGTATATGATCCTGCAGCACAGCAGCCCACACTTTGTATTCAAAAGCGTTTTCTGGCCCCATGCAGTTGTATTACTTTCAGTTACAGCTCATGAATAACATCAAACAGACCATGAAGTGCATAGAAATAGAAAATGTGATAAGTACGAGGGTGTATCCAGACACTGTTTGAAGTACCTTTGAGCCTCCGGATCTTGAAATGTGGGTAAAAGGAAATGCACATTGCTGTAGTGCTGTGTAATAAAAATCACTGGGTAAATTGGTTGATTAGAAGATTATTGACATAGTGTGAGAGAAGAAATAGCCAAAGGCGTTATAATAATAAAATCAGAGGCTGCAGCTTTCTAATGTTGGCTTAAATCTAATATTTATTCAAAGCCCACATCAGTTTGGCTTCTGCCTTATGGAGAATCACAAAAAAGACATTTTTAACATTCAGTGTATTTCATTATCTATCTCCACCGCTTACGTGAGGCGCACATGCTCGTACGTGTGAGTTAGAAGGGCTGTATTTGGAGCCGATTATCTATTGTACACCTACCAGTGAGCCATGACAAATGGTTCTAGAAATGCAAATGGGCATTTTCTAAAAGACCACATTCTGCATTTCAGCAAAGGAGCCGTCAAACTCTGAACACAAAGTGAAGAGCTCGCTCATCACAGTCTTCCAGGGCTGTGGGGTCAAATTCATCACGTGCTCAAGGATAACAAAGCACTTAGCTATGTGGTCTTACTAACTACAGCCTGTCAAACATGGATCTTGGAAGGTGTACCTTTAATAAAAGAAACGAATCATGACCGAAGCGTTTAACATCAAACTTAGTAATTATTCTATAACATGAAACATCAATTTGACCCCTCGGATGTGTGGCAGGGGGACATGAACTCAAAGAGTGTATTTTCAGACGGATCCATTCAGAAATCTTCCTTCAGTATCTTAAAGTACACGGGCTTGTTTCAGTAGTTAATCCACCCACTTTACCCCGAGGGGAATGCAGCTTCCACTACCTACACGTCAGCCAATTAAAATGCTTCTGCATCACGAGGGAAAACAAGAAAAGGAATGCATGTCGGCACTTTATGCTGATTTCTTTGTTTCCTACATTTTACGTCTGTTGGGTTTCTGCCATCGCATTTTCAAATGTGTTTTTAATTGATGACGATCTTCTGATAAAGTTAAATGAGTCTGAGTCACTACAATTCACAGTAATGGCTGTTCAATCCATCTTTGAAACAGATTTTTAATCCTTCTAAATTAAATATCTAGATTAAATTTGACAGGATTATAGTCAGCGGCCATGCATAAAACTAAATGACTTATCTTGTTTTAGTTCAATTTGGGGCGATATTTCATCCGACAGAGGCTGTACTCAAAGAAAGGGCATGAAACGTTTATGATTTACAGAGAGATAATACATGTGAGCACACTAGATCGGCACTCAGTGAAGACCAAACTGTCTCCTTTATCTGCAACAAGAATGTTTTCCATCACGACATCAGGCATCATTCCCTGTGAAATTAACAAAAACAACATCAAGAAAGACGTTTCGGCAAAACGACCAACAAGTCAGAACTGAAAGTTTCTATATGTCACAACTTTACATCTGATTAGGGTGAATGTTTCTATTTCTCTGCTTCGGTTTAAGCATAAAAAATATTTGTTAAGGTTTGGAGAACATTCTGGTTTGGCTTGAAACACCTGTTTAGATCGCAGATGGAGATGGTTCAACTTACAACGTCAAAAATAGACGGTTTTGGTCACCACAAAAACAAAATATGTCATCAAAATTATCCACTAGTGTGGTTGGCTTTGTTTGGCAGCCTTGTTGACAGTAATAATAAAAAAAAAAGTCAAAGAATTTGAGATAAAAATCCTGGATCCATTCCTTTCTCTGGATCAACACCAGAAGTTAACATGAGCTATTCTGGGCTGAGATCCATCCTCCATCCAAGTTCTGTGGAGATCCGTTGAGTTGTTCTTTTACAATCCTGCCGACAAACCATCCAACAAACTAGGCAGCGAATGGACAAAGACAGAACCTCACTGATGGATGTAATTAAGGAAGTCTAACATTTCAAGGAATCAGATATTCGCAAATGCAGAGCTGAATTTATATAAAAGGATAATTGGAAAGGTTTGTACTCTCATCAAAGTGCAGTGATAGAGGTTTAACAGCATTGATCTGTAACTGATCATGTGTTTGTTACTGATATAATCTAAATAGAATATTAATCTTGTAATGTCTGTTATCTTTATCTAAGATATGGTGAGATTCTTATGATTTTTGTGTTGGGTCACGTTTTAATTGAAATATAATGATGTACTTTATATTTTTACTTGATTGTGTAGTTTTGTCAGTGTGGGAAAATGAGGGAAATGAGAGAGAAAGGCGTTTGTTACTGCTAATTTTTGTTCCATATCCGGCAGTTTAAAAATATACGGTGGAAAACGGCTCGCGTGTAGGTTGGAAACATTGAAAGAAAAAGAAGGATGGAACTCTGTCAAATCATTTAAGGTCCTCATACTGTGTAAGAGGTTAGATCACAACCCTGTCACTCTTTAAGAACGGTCTCGTCTGATATGAATGCCTCGTCGATCAATGGCAGGAGAGGAAATCCCTGACGACTTTTACATCCAGCGCCATTCAGAACCTTGAAACCAAGATTGGGGTTAAGATCTCCCTTTTTCATATGTGACCACATGTAATCATGCGACTGAAGTTCCTCTCTCATGTAATGACATCTGGGCGACTTCCATTCACTGTCAGAGCAGGCAGAGAGCACACAAAGGTCTGGAGACAAGACTGGTGGAGACGCTGGAGGTCCTCACCACTTCTTTTAAATGCCCTTTTTTGCCACCATCACTTTTTAAAAGCATCAATTGTTAAAAAAAATAAATAAACTTGTAGTAAGAAGAATTAACCGACCAAAAAACTCTGCTGTCCGTCAGCATCGGCAGTTGAAACTGGCTGTGGCTTGTGGTTTGTAATGTGCACTGTACAATATAAACTAGCATATAAAATGTGCAGGAAGAGAGCGACTGATTAGCTAGCGACCGAGCTAAGGTTCACAAACATTGATCATTTGGCTTCATTAGCTGGATTTCAACGTAAATGAATGCAGCATCAGAACAACACGGCAGTTTATTTCTTCATCATCTACTCTGACCTCATACAGTCTCGCATATTTTAAAGACCCTTGAAAAATGTTTTTGTTGACCGCTGTTCCACATCGTATGGGTGGCAATCAAATTTGCTTAATTGTTTAAGTCGTCCCGAAATGTAAAATATTATCCCATAACCTGCGAAATGTCGTCGGTAATATAATTCCAAACATGGCAGATTTGTCTGGGATTAAGATCACAGACGTCCTCCGCGATTATTACAAGTTACTAGAGGACAGTAGTTAATATTAGCCCCACGCAAAAACAGCTTTTGATTGTTAATATGCTGTTTGTTTGTCTGGGCGCTCTTTTATAGGAGGCATATACTTAAAGTAGCTGTGCAGTATCGGCCATGAAACTTGACAGATCAACTTCATTCTTCTTCTGTATTCCATGACCTCGCATTCCTCCTCACAGGTTGTATAAAGGACTCTGGCCTCCGTTTAATCCGGTAATTTGACAGAACATTTTTTCTTCCTTTTCCAAGTTAAACAGCAGCTCTGCCAGGGCGGTCTGAGAGTACAAACTGCAAGGGCACTGAATATGTTTTTGTACCGTCTCTCAAAAAATATTCAAGCCATTAAATAAAATGAGAGCAGAATAGAACTTGCTTGCTGTACTTTTTTATAATTAATTTTTTATGTTTATCTCTCAAGAACCAAAACTTAACCCGTGTTGACTGAACTCCTATCAGCCTTGCAGGTCTTCACTCATGCTGTGTCGGTTCTGATCCAAACAAAAGCAGTCTTTGACTAATCACTGCCTACCCAGACACTAATACGGATCAAATAAGGGCTGAAGGTGAGCCTGATTCAAACGCAATTTTTCTTCACTTCGCAGAGTGGCGAGAGACACTCTGTATTCAACAAACACTGACACATTTAATATGAAGCACTTTCACTGCTACTTTTTTTTTTATTGAACGCTTTCCGACTTGGCAGGCGTGCGCTTATTAAGCCATAATAAATAACGGCAGACGTCTCCCATAGGCTGTCCTGAGTGCCACCGGTGATGAGAATGCAGTGGGAATGAGAGCGCGTGTGGAAATAATGTACAAGTGCACATAAGAAAACCGCAATATTGTCTCTATCTTTTGGCATCCCTGCGTGATATGAAGGTAACATATAAAGGTGAAGACAGGACACACGGCATCAGATCTACAGATACATCGCCGCACAGATCTCATTTTTCATGGTATAAGCTCACTTTGACAAATGAGCCTCAATAATAGCGGGGAATTTGTGCTTGGCAATTGATCATCCGGTGGAGCTGCGCTGAACTCGCATGAAAACCTTGATCTATCGGCTCAAGTGGCGTGAGGAGAGCAGTTAATGTTTGAGGCCATAATTGGTGATCTAAATCTTCATTATTCACTTGTTTAGCAGACAACAGTTTACGGCGCCGCTTGATCCGCCTTGTGCAATCAAAGGCACGAACACGGATAGCAAGATGGCTGCTCGTTCATTTAGCAGCTCGGACAAAATAGAAGAAATGAGTAATAGAGGCACCTTTGTGCACCGCGCCACTTCAGCCTCCATAATTGTGGTCATAACTTAGTTCAGGCATTTCATCCCACACAGCAAGTTGCCCGATGGCACCTTCCATCATCGCTCTGCTCGAGACACGCTAACCCTTGTGTGCACGTGCACTTATACCGCACGCCACTCGAGTTGCCATAGTGGCCAGATGCCTAATGTATATGCTTAATTTATATGCATAGCCTCCCGCACTGTGTAACCTGCTCTGTCACCTTGTGCCTCTAAACGATGTGTGGCGGCTCAGCTGTCCCTGCTCTATATGTGTGGTAACATGATGACCCGTGTCTGCAGCCTGTAAATATCAAACAGCATATTCCCGCTGTCGAGAGATTACATTCTCTAATGTGTTCACAAGGTGCACAGGGAACGTGTAGCATATTAATTCGGTTATTCAACATTTTTAACCCCGATGCTGTACTTTTTTCAAAAACATATTTCCGACAATATTTAAATGAATGAATAGTGCAAATGAAAATGTATAGTCGGCAGTGTAGCTGTGATTGAATTTGTTACAACTGAATGTGCGGCAGGAGAAGCGGCTGCCTATATACTTTTGTTTGAATTCCGCCTGACGACAAGACCTGAAATAGCCAGCATACGGAATCCATTTTCCACAGATTACACAGCATAGTTCCTGCCAAAAGACGTGGAACATGTCCGCATTAATATTTATAAGCTGGGGTTAACCATACATCCGTCGACTTGTGTAATTGAATACCCTTTCCCTATATATATGTGTCTTTTCTTCCCCATTACTTGTTTTGGGATAACGTGTTCGAGTGACACGTTCCCACATTACCCCCCTCATAAATCTCTCTGTCACAAAGAGCAATTTTTCACCAGAGCCTCTTTGATTATTCGGTGCACTTGTGCAGATTTAAATTAACTACATGCCATGTGCAGCGACGCTCAGGTAGGCCACATAAAGATTCTGCTCACAGTGTTTTGCTGGTACACCGATGTGAGGCTGTTACAGTGAGCCCTGGATTAGTGCTGTAATTCTAGTGGAGGCTGCTGGTTTCATCGCGATCACCGTGATGATTAATATCTATGTCAGCTCCCCTCAACGAGTGAAAGATTCGGGTGAGCAGACGAGGGGGGAGATCTTCAAGAAAACAAAGATCACCTTTGTCTCCTTGATGAAGATGTGGCATTTGTAAAGCTGCTGGCATTTCTCCATCATGGCCGGGGCACTGAGCTTCTGTGAAAGCTTCATGTTTCCACTGACATTCTTAAGAAGAGCTGGATTCTATCTCAGATGAGTGTGCCAGGAAATTGCAGATGCCAAGGAAGGAAAGTTCACTTCGTATGACGTAAACCTTTTTCTGTTTTTGCCTTTAAAGATTTCGGCTACCTATTTTCTTTTCAGTTTGCTTTCCTTTTTCATTGGCATCTTTCACTTGTGTTGCTGCTCTGCTATCTGCAATAAGTCCTTTTTAGTTTACCCTGCAGGTCTCCATGCCAAAACACTGATATGCTCAAGCTGTGTGTTTCCTTATGTTGCAACTTAACATTTGTTTCAGGCTCAGTTTTCTATTTCTCTCTTGTCACAACACTGTGAAAAAAGGGATTAGGCTTAGGACAAAAAACACTTGGTAATGGATATGAAAACATCATGGTTTGGCTTAAAATACTTCGTTTTGGTATAATACAGCTGAAAATGTCCTGAGACTACTTAAAAACGCCTGATTTTGTTGCCATAAAAAACCAGCTGGAGTTGGCCCGACCTCCCATTAAAAGTGTTCAGTTTTGTCACCACAAACACGTCTGAATATCAATCGAGGTTTCATTTAAGACTTTCCCTTCTGTTGCCACAATTCAAGCTTGATATTGCCAGCCTTCCTTTGAAAAATATCCAGTTTTGCTCCCAACAAATGCAGCTGGAAATCTTCAGAGTTGTCCTTTAAAACATCGACTTCTGTTGCCACAAACACGGCTGGAAATGACCCAATTTCCCGTGAAATATATACAGTTTTGGTCAACACAAACACGACTTGTAAGATCCCCAACTCTCATTAAAAACAGCCAGTGGTGTAGCGCTTACAAATGCCGCAATGCTCATTTTAAAAAACTTGAGCAACACTTTTCTTATAGGGACTATTTATATGGAGGACTCCTGTAACATTGTGTCTACTGAGATTCAGAACAAGCTCAGTGAGCAGTAACACATTATGATAAGCTCGTTTATAATAATGCAATCAAAAAGTAATGAAAAAAAAACTAATAAGAACAACTGTCTGGAAGTGTGTAAAGTTTCTGGAAAACAAGCAGAGCAGAATTTCAACTTTATGTCCCCGTTGCACTCAAAAGATGTTCTCCGCTACAAGAAGACGCTGATCACCGCAGTTTACAATAACGAAGGTCTCGCCGCCTTGTTGACAGCTCGGAGATAAATGTAGTAATTGGAGGGAAATGGGCACAAATGAGCCTTACGTAATCACCGGGGTTACAAGAGTGGTAGCATTAAAGGAACAGGAAATGTCAAATCATGATGTAAAGGTTTTAATTTCTGAAGGAACACACACACACACACACAAGGTTAGCCAACATGGATGTGTTGTTACACCTGCAGTAAAACAGGGGAACAACAGAGACCAAAGCACTGTCAGTGAAACTGTAGAGAGCAACTTCTCCAGTCACAGTACTTCCAGAAGAAGTAGGTCTATTTCCTGTTTTTAATTTCTTGCAGAGATCTAATCTAAATACTATTTCAGTCAGTCACCAATTCTCTTACTCCCCCAAATCAACCGCCCTTCTCTACAGTTTGATTTGTGATGCAATTGCCGAACCTCATTAAAGCTGAAAAACTCTCATGGTAAAAAAAAAACCTCACATGATAATTGCTGAACGACGGCTCAAAATCGTTTCAATTAAAGGAAAAAGGAGGCGAGTAGAAACAGCCGGGCGCTGATACGATACAACAACACAGTCCGATCAGGAACACCGTGCAGCTCCACGGAGATGATTGTGTTCAGGGTGTGATAACAATATAATACACATCAGATTGAATCAACCAAAGCAGCGCAAATAAATAAAAATGGAAAGGACAACATGATAACAGGTCACATGGAAAACCCCACAACTGTCAGACAAGAATCTTATTATATTGTTTATTGGATTACGATGACTTCACACGTCTCAACACCACACAGAGATGATAATTATATTTTAATATTGTCTTTCACTGGTTGCGAGCTCATTACAAAAATGCAAATGAGTGGACACTTTTTTACTTCAATCTTCTGTGTTTTTAGCAAATCATTTGGTGAGTGTGACATCTTTATTTTTCCGTGAATCAAGTCCACAGTTATGACAGAAAGAGAGTCCTTGTCCTTCCTCTCATCAATAAAACTAGGCCTGTTTGGCGCCTCTCATGTCTTATTAAAAAGTACCATACAACCATTTGATTCTATGGAAGACTCCTGCATAATAAAATTTACCTCATAAAAGATATCCTCGCAGTGACTGGATGGAGATTTAATATGCTTTCACCGTCTATACGTACTGTTCACCTTCAGTGGTGCCACACGCTGTGAAGATGACTGTTGAAATTACCTTGCTCTCCTTTACAATTAGAGGTCTTTCTTTATTGAGACTGTTCCAGGAATTACATTAATCCACAACTATTTTGCCTCATTATGTTCAGTGGCGGCGCTCAGTATCAGTGAGGTGAGTACATGTATTCCACACAGCGGCCAGAGCCAAATGTTTGCATTTTATGTTCCTGTTAACCACAGATACCCTCAAATCTGTACATGCTCAAACTGACATTTCCAAAAAAAATACGAAATACTCATGTCGTGTTCGGAATTACAAGAAAGTGAAGCGGTGGCGATACAGCCGAGCGAGACGGCTGCAGGGCAAGAGAATGTGGTCGAAGGTGGCTCTCCAACATTTGTAAGGATAAAACATAGATAAGATGTCGGGACAACTCCAGCTGGCGTATTTTCAGACAAAACACAATCGTTTCCTCACGCTAACCAAGGGGGCTTTTGTGATGAAAGCTAACCCGATAATAAGCACAACGTTGTCATAGAAAATTGAACTCAAAGAAAAGCAAATGTGCGTCATATCTGTGGTTTGCAGGAACATACATGCTAACATGTATTGTGGTGATTCAGTGCAGAGGAAAGTATGAGTGAAATCGTGTTTTTATAAAATTTCCCTTCGCCTCGTTGCATCAGTAGTCAGTGTGAACATTTCATTATTCAATCATAAAGACATTCTCTCCCTGTCCTAACTATCCCTGACCAGTAGGTGATTTGAATCAGTATGACTCATATCTGACACCGTACCAATTATTAAAGAGCATGTTTTGAGAATGCGTACCCTTAAATCCAAAGTGAGGGCACAGGAAATAGAATATTTTACATGGCGCTGAATCATAACACAAACTAAAAATAATGATGTTCTGGCCACACTGTCTCTAACTGGACCTGTTTGAGCTTTCTCTGAACTCTGAACAAATCAAGAAACTACGACATCATGGACGGCATGACATGTCCCTTAAAGATGCGTGTTGCTACAAACACGACTGACACTCGTTAAAAACTCAACAATCTTGAGATTTGATAACAAAGTGTACATAAGGGTTCACAAAACAGGTTGAATACTACGGAAGCCCTAAACAGTCACAAGTGATTTCCTCCGTTTTTGAGATAATAAGATCATTTTCTCGAGATCTCGAGAAAAACAAAAGTTGTTTACGTCATTGTCACGAGACAACAAATGTTGTATTATGTTGTTGAGATAACGAGATAATTCATCAAGAGAAAACAACTTCACATGATTGATAAGAGTGGAACATAACACACACACACACACACACACACCCACACTCTCTCACACACACACACACACACACACACACACACACACTGTGGGAAGGTTTAAAGTAAACCATATGAACGTTTTAACCTTTTCTTTCTTTCGTTAATAGATTAATTTGTCTTGTATCTCGGGATATCAACGCTTGTTTACTCAAGATCTCAAGAAAAAATACTCATACAGAGCATATAAAAACAAATTTCGAAAGGTACACGTATTACACAGTTACAGTTACACATATTTATTCTGCCTTGGCTTGTACAGTGCACCTGAATCTTGAAGATGTAGTCATTGTGATGAGTTCTACCAGTTTCAGCACAGCAAGAATTCAGTATCTACGGGGAACAATTAAAAATAAATTAACCCCGAATTCAATTATAACTCTGACTTCTGCATTTCCCACATCCAATCAGTGAAACAGCCCCATTTGCTCGAGTTCCTAGTTGAGAGGTTAAATACGCTTCCTCGAGTCCCAACTCACCAAACAACGGCAAATGAATTGATAATATTAACAGCAAACAGCCAATATTTGTGAAAAATAACTGCGCAGCGAGACATCCTGTTCGGTGAAGGATGGATTACAGGCACGACACTTCCTCTCCGTATCACTTTTTCTGCATATATTCTGCATTATCACTGAGTCATGCAACTGCAATTGAAAGTGGGTAATAGTCTCCATTCAGCCTATAAAGGGACTTTGCTATCACAATCCTGAGGTGAATTTATGCATACTCCAAACACACAGTGTGTATTAAATGGCAAAAAGTCAAAGAGGATTATTGCAGTATTAATGTGTGCCTGAGAGCAGACAGCAGGGAGTTGTGAAGGACAGGACAGTCTTCGGGGCTTACTTGTCCATTCACTTGTAATTTTAAATGTTTAATCCTTAATGACCACCACATTATATTCCTTTTATTATCTATGAAGCTATTATCTCCTCGGTTAAGTCTTGATTAAAGAAACATACTTAGGACATCAAAGCACCCAGAGCTTCAGCACACACTTACTCAGCAATTGTTGACAGCCTAACGCAGCACTTCAGGCGGAATCTCGTACACACGAGAGTACGACAACCTCTTTCAAGGTTTAAGAGATAATTATAGATTATTATACAGTAAGTCAGGGAGTTGGGCAGGATCCAACCGGTGCCAGGTGGTTAATGCAGAGGTCACAGCGGGGTCATGTTGACTGAGGGCCAAGGCGGTATAAGCAGGATGACTTTTAAATACAACACTCTTTGAATATTCAGTACACGGTGTAACTGATGGCTCAGGGCTTTGAATCTATTTTAGCTGCGGTGCATCAGAATGACCGATGTCTTGAAACAGTTGTTCTGCAGCGCTCCAACGCTAATTTAATTAATAACAGCAACACGCATCATGTACAGGTCCACTGTGGAGACAGCTTGATGAAAATAACTTGCTCTAGCAACGGAGTGTGGTTGTTATTTACGGCATCTGTTGTAGTTCAAAGTCGCATCAGGCAGGATGCTTTTTTTTTGTAAGAAAGAGGAAGAAATTAGACTAAATCACAAACTGATGCATTAGAGAGATAGCATCTAGCTTCACCTCTTCCCAGAGAAGGATATTGGAGTAAAGGTTGCCCACAAGGTCTGGCATTTCTCTTTTAGTCTGCGTGTTTTGTTACTGCTTCAGCATCAGAAACGGCTGCTCACATCTGACTCACAAGAACTAAAAATGTAATGCAAGTGATTACATTTTTATTTGCTTGATGCTTAAAAAAATGTTTCAGTTGCAGGTGGACAGGCAATAGGCTGACTTTGAAAGAGGCTTATTACTGCACATATTGACGTTTTCTTGTTAGGCAGCAACCTTTAGTGGTCCGGTAATGATCCCGGAAACAAAGGAGGATGTTTCGGGGAGGCTGTCGGTGACGGAGGGATGGATTGAGCGAGCACAGGACCTTCACCCATGGAGACGGCTGTGTGGGACGAGCATGGAACCAAAAGTAAACGGTGATAGATAGATAGATAGATAGATAGATAGATAGATAGATAGATAGATAGATAGATAGATAGATAGAGTATATGAACCGTATAACAGTACAGTATATGTATTGTTGGATGAACCCCGGTTACAGAGCAGTTCTCATTAGACATTGTCTTCTACTTAATCTACCATATCTCTGCTGACAAAGAACTACTCCAGCATAATTTCAGAGCTCATTAGTTCATCACTCACACTTTGTTCTTCTTATAAGATAAGGCTAAAGCCTAAACATTAAAGCACGTTAAAAAATATAGAAATATATATATATGTCACTTGAACAAATCTTAGGAATATCCAGAAGTAAATTCATTAATCTTAGACACCATGCCAAATTACTCTTTGTCCTCTCCCAACAGCCTGTGGTGTTTGTTTTACTTTTTTCGTTTCAAGAAGTAATGCATTCACATGTCTGTCAGCGAAGCAAAGTTAAAAAAGAAAACACTGTTTGCATAAAACAAGCATCAAAAGAAGACAGAAAATAAGAACAAGCTTATCAGAGAGAAAGGTTCCTTGTGACAATGACAAGACCACATTCTACAGTGTGCTCAGGATGTGAAATGAAACACCTCTCTTCTCCAACACACACACACACACACACACACACACACACACACACACACACACACACACACACACACACACACACAGAGGAAGGTCATTCATCACTCCAAGTTTCTTTGTCACACCTATCACAGTCAACTGGTAAGAAGGTGTGCCAGTTCAAACACCTGCTATCTATTTTGCATTCAGACGCTGCCTCACTCTAATGCAGTTTTCACTCGCCGAGTTTTTGCATTCATCAGACCTTTGAAAGCAAAGCATCCGCGAATGATTTTTAACGGTATCAAGCATATAAGTCATTGGTGCATTTCTTTTCAACCCTGAAATATTTTCTCTGTTCACCCCAAAAACAAGAGGTCAAACCCAGAGAAATGATACAGATCGTTACAGTAGAGGAGTAACCACCACAAGCTTATTAATTCAGCAGCACTGTTTAGTATTTTCATGATAATAATAAATGTTTTTAAATTACTCTGTTTATCTGTGTCAAACGCAACAACACATGTGCTCTTTGTTCAAAAACAGCACGTGTGTAACAGACAAGGCGATGCAGCATATGTCGGAATTCATCTCATTAAGTGTTGTCTTTAACACATTTGTTCAAACTATTAGAACTGCAAAGGAAACCTGCGACAGAGTAGCACTACTGTGAGATTACCTGACTGTGAGATGAATCGTACCTTCAGACTTACGGTTCCTTTACCTTAAGTGAAAATAGAGTAAAATGTATCTTGTGTTTTAGGAGCATTTATTGAACAGTACAGTTGTGACGGTGAAATGCTGTGTGCCAATCAAATGCAGTTACTATCAGGAGTGAAAGTATCTAATTACAGCTACTCAAATGAATGTAATTAGGTATTAGCATGTGATTTACTCAATAAGAATCATAATTGAGAACAAACTGAGAACTGAGAGCAATTTAAAATCATATGTAAACCTTTTATCCATATTCTTATAGTCTATAAGGCTATTTGATCACTAATAGTTATATATATATATATATATATATATATATATATATATATATATATATATATATATATATATATATATATATATATATAGTTTTCATTTCAGTGAAAAATATGAAATGCAGTTTGATTTATTATGCATTATGTCACATGATTAGATGACAAACCACCAAATGTGTTTCACCGGATTGTTGTACTGACAATATTAACAAAGGTGCAGCTTTTGCAAAACAAATTAAGAAGCAGTTGTATTCAATCAGAAGCACATTAACGGATCACAGTAATAAATGACTGTGTGATATAAACACTCATGTAAATGGAGTCAAACCCAACAATGGCTTGCTGTTATTGACCTTTCTGAACACAGTGGGAGACTACAGATGATGGGGCCAGTATATTACATACTCCCTAATGTCGACCATAGAGTCATTAAACTGCTACCAAAATCATGAATACAGTTTCTCTATTCTGCACAAGAACAGGTTGAGAATAAAGATATTTTAATGATGTTGCTGTTCTGCCAAATACGATTGGCCCAGCAGGGGGCATTTGCACAAAGACACTTTCTCTAAAAGCATTTTCCAATTTAAATTACGAACAATTACCCTCCATTAACATATGATTCTGTAGTGCCAACCTCAAAGAGGAAGGTAAGTTCAGTTAATGTACAACTGATTCCTCTTTAGGTGATTGATGTTAAACCCATGTGAACTCTCAGAACCCCCAGGAGCGAACAAATGGCCCTAATCATAATCCACATTTGGATAATAAGCAGCGTAACACATATGTGCTGAAAGGCTGTTAGAAACGACTGGACAGCAGGCAGAAAACTCAACTCTCCAGCTAAAGTTAAAATCAACATGATTACATAACCTGAGGTTGAAGTTGAGGCCACTCTGATGGAGATGCTACTCGAATTACATCAGTGTCCAAATCTGTGGAGGACTGGACTCACTGGACAGGCCACTCTCTCCACCTGAATCTCCCTCAGAGATACAGAGTAACACCCAGCAGCATTTACATGACAGTAACGCCTTTGTTTATTGCTAATATGTGTGACTATCTGCTGATCCGAACACGCAGGCGATAATACATGTAAGATCATTCATATGAGATTTTTTTTACATTGTACAAAGAATATTGACTCTTTTTTTCATTGTATCAGGAAAATAGTTTTTTTTTCCCTCTGCCAAAGAGGTTATGTTCTCACCTGTGTCCATTTGTTTGTTTGTTGGTTGGTTTGTCAGCTGGATAACACAACAACTACGGAACAGATTTCCTTGAAACTTGGATGGAGGACAGGTCTCAGACAAGAATAGACCCCATTAACTTTTGGTGCTGATCCGGCTGATCCCACTTTCTTTAACATTGTGAGACAAGGCGTTTTCGACATTTTCTTTAATATCTCAAGGAGTAGGGCATGGATCTTGATGTAAAAAAAGAAAACAGGTGCAGTGAGTTGGTTGGTATCTATGAGTGAGTGTGATTTAATGTGGATGCTGAGTGGATTTTAAAATATGTTTTATTTGATATTGGACTAGGCTTGGTTTCATTGAATGGGGCTGTTTTGCCCTAGCGGAGGTATACGTTCTACTGAGTGACATTCTAGTTCGATTCATTTCCAAAAATCCAGAAATTAGTTTCCTGCCACTGTGCCAAACTTTACCTCTTCTTATGTTAAAGGTCCAATTTGTAAGAAAGTTGATCTTGGTTTCATTCATAACCAGACAAATTCTGACAGTTATGGATGGCAGCTGACCCGACCTATAATCCCAAAGTGTCAATATTTGATAAGTTGGAAATTGACACAATTTACATCTCCACTTTTCACAGTGCAGCAATTTAAAAGTAGCATTTTTTTCTTGTCCAGTCAAATTATTCATTGTTCAAGCATAAATACAGCAGTTTATTGCAAATGTTGGTCCTACCTGTTCATTAGGGATAGAACTGAAGAACAGGAATCATTGAGAATTGAGGCTCCAAATTTTACGATCCAGTTGGAATCATAAAAATCTAAGCTGCTCAACAAGAAGGAATCGTGTTGTCGAGGAAAGAAAGTGTCAAAATACAGCTTCCTTTCACAACGAGAGGTGACAACAGTGCTGGTAACGTCTGTAAAATGATCACTTCCAACACCAGAAATATGGTGAAACATCTCTCTATACAACAATTGCTTAAACTCCATAACTGCCACATATTTTGTGTACGAGTGGCACTGCTTCCAAACCGAGTAGCAAGACTGTTAGAGAGCTAATATCCTGTTACCTATCTCATATATATATGAGTTATAATAAATTCAGTGCCACACTCAAATGTTCTCTCATTTCATCCATTTTAGATGATGACGGACGATTTCTAGCTCTCAGTCAACTACAGCCAACTCAACTAAAATTGATTAGGAATCAATAAGGGAATCGATAATGAATCGGACCAATAAGCAGATCCGATAAGGGCATTGGTATAAATAGAACCTTATGAGTTCCCATCCTGTGAGCATATACTGTGACATCCCTGTGCTTGTTACCGGAGGGCGAGGAGAATTTCCTGCTTGGTATAAAGCAGCAGTGTAAAGTTGAGTCAAAATGGAGACATCTAACTCAGAATCAATTAGATTGGAGATTTATTATCATATAATGGGGCAGATACAACTTCTGGATCACAGGAATGTGCTGGGTGTCTTTCTGATCTTTATTTTAATTAGGCTTAATGAGGTATGCTCCCCCCTAATTAGTTTCCCTTAACATGTCAGAGTTTCAATTCCAGTGTTGATCAATGGGGTGGAGACGAGCCATTTCATTTACCTCAAGGCTAAAAGTGTCAGACAACATTTTGTTGGAATCCTAAGCTTTAATGACTCCAAATGCAGGTGATGACTTTGCATCCCGAGCCACTAGAAAGCATCCAGAGCCACAAGCAAATGCATTCTGCCACTGATACATTGACTGCGAGGAGGGCCAGGCTGATTCACGGGCAGCAGTTAAATCCACACAAATACCTTTTTTTGCTAAAGGTGTCAAGTGGTAAAGCTGAGGCTGTGAGGGGTTACAGATGTCACGTAAACCCAGCTCACCTGATCACAAAGAGAGAATCTGGTCTAGTCGCTTTCATCTAACATGTTGGACTGTAAACGGACGGAGAATTCCCAGGGGCGTCTTGGACTGACACGCTGAGACTGGAAAAATCCTGGCTCTCTAGGATCAGCTCATGAGATGGGTGAGGTTGATTCATCTCTGTACTGCAAAAAAGGATAATAATCGCTGGATGATTTTCAAACTCAGGCTGGAGATCTGTGTAGAAAGGCACCAACGTAGTTTTGGTGAGTAACTGGAAAACTGCACTGACCTGAACAACATTTTGAAAATTCTCAGAGAGTTGAGTTAATAGAAAAACCAGGAACAATACGTACGAGATTAGAGTAAAAGTATGAAGTGTTATTTGGCTATGAGGCTTCGTACCCAGGAAAAGTCTCCAATTAATGCTCCAAATGTTCTTTTAGGTGTGTGGTTTTATTTATTTAATGGGACAGATGCGTGGAATTCATGACCACACCAAAGTGGAAAGATTCGGAGAAACATGTGGGTAAAATATTAATGCTAATGGCAAAAGTGCATGTCAAAGTGCGGACGCAACTGTTGGAATGAGCTTCGATTGAGCTCACTGAAGGGAAACCAAAAAACACTGACTGCCTCAGCGTAGCTATATGTGACATTATAACAGGGTTGTTCAATTTTGACTTAATGTGAAGATATAGGGAAAAAAATGATACTGATTAAAACCAAGAGGTGCATGGTTACTGATGGTCATACTGAGTTACTGGGGCGGGTTACAGGCACCATTAGGGCTTCTGCTTCCACACTATCAGTGTTGTAGTCTGGCTTACATATGATGTAAAAGGACATTAATTACCACATGACCCTTTAATCCGAATCACCTGCCAACTCCTGCACATACATTACATGAATTCCATTTTTCTCCATGCTCTGATGAAGGCCAAAACGTTAGCATGTCGGTGAGCACGGCCAAAATAAACTGGTGACATTAACAAGTAAACATTGTCTTGAAGATGTTTATGTGCGGTACCTTATAAGGTAGTCTGTAGTTGGAAATACATGATTTCAAGGTTGAGCATCACTAAATGAAACATCAGGAAGAAAAGCTAAAACCTTTCACCCAATAACTCAGCTGCTAACAACAATGTAAATATTCAAAAGTGCAAATAAAAATGTGCAATGTCATGCTAAAGTCATTTGTCTTTTGGAGAAAGACAAATATTTTTCAATCCTGTTTGAATTATGTCATGAACTACTCATAAGATGTCTGTCAATTTAAAAAGATAATTTTCCAGCGTTGAACGAGAAAGCAAAACTGGATGGTATTTTACTTTAATTATGGCTAAACTGTGACTTTCTTGACTTGGAGAATTATCTTTTAATTTGACATACAATAAAATCATGGCAATTTTCAAACAAGATCAAAAAATGATTTGTGTTTCTCTGTTTTTCTAAAATTAGGTCCGATGAGATTAAACAGGAAGGGACATGACTTCAGGTTAAGTATGGCCTATTGAGGCTGCCATACTATTAGGCTATGAAGACAAGTGCGCCCTCTATTGGCCAGAAGTAGCTTTATTAATTAAAAAGTTACCCAGTCTTTCAATAAAAATCTTTCCTCACCTATGTAAGAATTAGGCCTAACAAAATATATGCCTACCTAAAGTTCAGTAGTCGTTGTTCTGCGTCTGTGTATTTCCCTCTGATATCCGGTAGGTGTCGTGTTCGCGTCCACAGAGACTTTCACTGTGTTTTTTTTTCCCTCTGGTCTTTTGTTTCCAGTAATTTTAGCGACATTGTGCCAATAAATAGTGCGTTTGCTATTGTAAATACACCACAGCGACCTCCAGAGCGCCTGACAAGATGCTGAACTGTCAGTTAATGGCGCAGTTGATCAAAATCAACGGCCACGCACCTGCTGCGCTGCCACGAGTGACGTCAGTAACGTCACTAACGTATCGATAGTGACAGAGGAGCTAACGGCTGATGAAGCTGACAGTAAGTAAAGTAAGACGGATACAGCTTAAACGCGGATGTAATGTGTTTATTTATGCCTACAATTTTACATGTTGGATATTAGTTTTTCGGGAGGTATTTCGCTTCGTTAACTCTCCTTTGTGTATTTCAAAACGGCGCATAAACTGACAGAAACTAGCTAAGCACCTAGCTAGACAGCTAACGCTAACTGAAGTTATTCTAGGTTACGTTAGCAATTCAACACGAAACAATCTGCGTTGTCCCTGTTTGCAGTCATAAAACACGCTATTTTAGAGTTAAAACCATTTTATTTTCAAGTGAGTAAATTGTATAAACTCGTTTTGTATTATTCCAGGCACAAGAGATGATAAAGCCCAGCTGAAATGTGATAAAAAAGAATAAAGATAATGGTTACAGCAAAATGAGGAACAGCAGTCAAAAGACAAGACATATTAAGATAACTATAATAATGAAATGATTAAAACAAGAGTGAGAGCGGAGGAATTATAAAGCTGGATTAGTCTATTATCAATAACACCAAATCCAAATTCCACATATGGGAGATTAAGTAGTCCACATTTGTTGTGTATGTTTTGTGTATATGCAGTGTGGCCAAGTCTAAAATATTGTATAAACCGTGTATTTTCTTGTCTGTTTGAAAAGGATGGAGAAGATATGACCTTGAGAGACAGTGAGAGAAGAACGATCTGCAACCAAATGCTGAGGCGAAACCTGCACTCAGGACCTCGCTGACATGAACACGCTTCAGGAGATTGCTGGCTGTACTGACGTCTGTAAGGTTGGTGATTAAATAAATGAACCTTTGTTTACCAAACCTGTTTTAATGGGGATATGCAATTTAGAGGATTATTATCTGTTTGAACAAGGGTAGACAGATATGGCTTTTTCAGGGCTGATACTAATGCCAAGTATCATAGCGACTCAAAACCGATATATGGGACCGATATTCATTTGCAGTAAAAATGAAACTCTGTGTGTCTAAATTTCGAACAACCAATGATGGAAGTACAATTTACTCAACTACTATTGTGTAACATTACATAAAAGTGCTTTACTTGGAGTATTTCCATTTTCTTTCCATCTTATCTGAAACATTCAGTCACCAGTTACTTTGAAGATTGGATATTTAGTGTTAATGGTCTATAAAGTATGTTTCCCATCAGATAGTGTAGTGGGCCGAACATTGTGAGGATCGAGGCTGTATCAAAGCCAAAGTAGCACATGTTTAAATTATTGGTAATCTGACAGAAAAATTACAAATACAGATAATCGAAAATGCTGAATATGGGCCTTGATAATGGCCAGGGCTCGATAATTGGTCAAACCCTGGTATAAATATATATTTGTTCTATCTCTGTTTGGACAGCAAGAGTTGTAACGACGATTCCCTGATGTATTTCTGTATAAATCCTGTAGCACCAACACTAGGGGGGGACATGAAGCCTTAAAATGCGGCTGTAGACGGTGTTTGTTCAGCATATAAACCCTATCACTGGCCAAAACTTCCCATACACTCATACTGTAAAACCTAAATGATAGTTAATCGACAGCCATTAATGTACCCTAGTGGCCGTTATGGCTGCGCTAATGTGGATCCAGGACCTACCCTACTCTGCCTCTGATTGTTTGCCTTCATGGTTGGGTTGGTTAGCCTTAGGCACAATGAGTAAGATTGGTTTGGGTAAAAATATCAGGGCCAACCAATTAGAAGCATAGTAAGGTGACTCTAAGCAGGAAAAGCAGTGGGATCCATGATGAGGTGTTGTTGCTCTATCCTCAGATGACTGAACCCGGGCCATTTGCTCACCTCCTCTTGGCAGCAATGCTGAATTGTGCAGTGTGGTTTGTTTCTGTGGTGATTTGTTAGATGAATCAAGATCTGCCAGAAATTCGCTATTCAGATTCTCCAATCTTTTAGAGTTTTTGGACAAAAATTCTGCTGAGTGAAAACAGTTTATTATTGTGTCGGACCATGTTCACGTTCTTTCTGTCTTTATCCTGAGTTGCGATTAATTGGGAGGGCATCCTTATTGCCAGTCATTACATGTCATCGGCAATTAGAAAAATTCCACAGCAGCTACTTTATGGTTCAGGTGTGTTCGGTGATTAAGGAAGATGTCGTCATAGTTTGTAAAAATTGATCTATATGGCACAAAAGAGAAACTTTTGGTAGCATTTTCGAGAAGTTTGCAAAGAAGTTACAGAGTCGATGGAACGACAAATGGGTTGTAGTCGCTGACTATTTTGGAACATGGGCCTGTGGACAGTTGGTTGGAAACTGTGCTACCTCGATAATGAGATTCAGGAAGGGCCGTGCTGGTGCCTCAGCCAGAGGGCTTACCCAGGCTTATCTGCAAGCTGTACCAGAGAGGGGAGAGAGTGAGAATGAGGGGGGGAATGGGACAAAAGGGAAATGGGAGCGTCTTATGATAGACCTTTTAACATAAAACAATTGTGATGCTGTTTTCAAACATTCTTAAATTAAACATCTGACAGTGTTTGTCAAAACAGTTGACAAGCACAGCCCTTAAAAAAGGGGAGGGTTTTTTTTTAGAAGATTTGTGTGTAGTATAGGCTGTGAACATTGATGTTGAATCGCTAAAGTCTATTTTGACGTCGAGTTTGAGATGTTTTTCAGTATGCCTGCATGTACTGAGCTAATGTGGAGCCATTTTGTTCAGTGTTTGAATGCCCACTGTTTTTCATTGCTCTGCTATCTTCACACTTAAAGTCTCCCTGTTAAGAGTGGAATATTCGTTTTTGGCTCAAGCCGCTGAGGGAGCTGCTCCACAGGACTGGTGACTTTAAATATGTTGTGGTGGAAAACACTCAAAACTGTTTTTATTTTGTTGATTCCAGCTGTCAACTTGCAGCCCTGACAGTGGGTAACAAATCCAGTCACTTGTTGGAAGGCATGCGACACACATAATTGAAATATTTTAACTTGGAATTAAAATAAACAGTATGAAATGAAAGTTGCCTGTGGTTAGAACACGAGGAAACACTGAATCATTTTCAAATTTCAAACCCTCACTGCCCTCCTCTCTACCACTGTGATGAACCGACTTACATTTTGATAAAATATCATAGTCTTATATGTATGCTTGATAGAATGAACAGCAATGTCCATTCAAATCAGATTTTGTAGCACATTTCTTGACGTCCATGTTATTGAAATTGCCACTTCATTTTATTGTTTTGTGATGCAAAGGAGAAAATTACGTAATTGTTCAGAAATGGGGACAAACTGAAGAATTTATGTGGTTGCTGTTTACAGTGTTGCTTTTTTGTACTGAGACATTTTATATTGGCACAGCTACAAATTCTGTGTACAAGTGCTGAGACTTAAACTACAAAAAAATCTTGATGCAGCCAACAGTGTCAAGCTAACCAATTCCAGATCACATGTGGCTTGTAATTGACTTTGTAATGCTAATTTACATCAGTCATATACATGCACACATTGTAATAGCTGATGCAGCCAATGGTCTTGTACAGATACAGCTAAGTGTAACGCACTGGCCAAGTCACAAAGCGTTACAATATATAAATATGACTGCAATAATAGATGCTTGTGTGTCCAGACAGAAGCAGTCAAGGTGAAGCAGCAGAGATGTGTCATTCTGGGAGTGAAAAAAATGCTGCTTTTCTGGGGAGTTCACTCATTTTTGACGTTGGGAAATATGACAGTGGCTTATTCTCACATGGTGACACATGATAACAAGTGGTGACGCAGATCGTATGCCATTAGTGCGAGTTACCCTTTAGACAGTGGTTTTGGAGAAAATGGAAAGCAGTGAGAGAAAATAATGAGCTTTCTCTGCATTACCCCAGTGTGAGACGGTTTGTTCGATTCCAAAACTGCACTTTTTCTGGTACAAAAAAACGTGATGACATTGTTGACATGTCTCCCCAAGGTAGACACACATGATGGATGGAATATAGTAGGCGAGTGACCCTGCCAGAGGCACTTTAACATTTGGCTCAGAGCTTTGATGACAAGGTGCTGATGAGATGCAACCTTGCCTTGATAATATCAAGGTCAGGATCCTCTTATCAACACCTAGTGCAAATGGAACCAATATGTAATCAACATACTCTCTGTCTCCGGTTACAGTTATACATGACTGACAGGTTAAAGCGAAACTCTCGCCAAAAAGCAACCAAGGCTTTATTTGGGATTGAATATGAGTCAAACCTTCGTGTGAAAGCATAATTAGGACGAAAGAGGCACTTTTAAGATTTACCGTAGTTTCGGTTTTGGGCACGTTAATTTTGAACGGGAGTGCATGGGGCAGGACATGCTAGCATCAAAATCGCTATTTTTAAAACACTAAGAAGTCTCGACACAACATGAAACTTTGCTCGTAGCATCACTAGGGTCTCTACTCATGAACAAGAGCATTGAGAACATTGTTTGTGTACACAGAGTGAATGAAAAAGAAGGTTTTTGAACTACTCACATTAGCTGTTGCCGCTCCTGCGCGTCGCCGTCAGGCAGACAAAAAGTGTCGATCCCCAAGTGCGACCTGACAGGCATGAGAGTAATGGTGAACCGCTCCTCAAGCGTGCCTGTCAGGTCGCACTCGGGGATCGACACTTTTTGCCTGCCATGACGGCAACGCGCAGGAGGTGCAGCAGCTAACGTGAGTAGTTCAAAAACCTTCTTTTTCATAAACTCTGTGTACACAAACAATGTTCTCAATGCTCTTGTTCATGAGTAGAGACCCTAGTGATGCTACGAGCAAAGTTTCATGTTGCTTTCACACGAAGGTTTGACTCATATTCAATCCCAAATAAAGCCTCGGTTGCTTTTTGGCGAGAGTTTCGCTTTAAATTGGGATTCTGCAGGGCGATCCTAATCGCCCTGCAGAATGGCTACACATTGTAGAGAAACAGAAAACAAGCAGCCTGACTTAGACCATGAATTCCAGGCTCGGCAAGATAATTGCTCGGCATTAGTAATGTTAGTTATTCATAGTAGGTGGGTGACGACAGGATGCATTGTTGACATACCGCTCTCAGTACATGACAAATGGGGTATGCCATAAATGGTCTCTCTGTAAATACATATGGTGAGTTGAGATACTGTATGTGTGGGAGGCTTTTCCAGAAACGTTTTAGAATTGTATTTTGTTTCGAATTGTTCTTCACATTGTTTGTTATCCTGCTGTACCTCGGGGCTAGTAATCACTGTGTATGTACACACAATGATAACAGAATTTCTGGCAATTTGTTTAGGCGGCTAATTATATAATTATATGGCTTCTACTGCACATGTGTTGTCCTTGTTTCTATGCAGTGTGCAGCTCCCTAGCTGGCTATTTTCGTCTTCCTCTTCAGTCACTCTTGACAGTTGGCCAGCATCAACTGCTGAACAGCCCTCAAGAAACAAAATGTGCTTAAAAAAAGAGAGATGCGGAAAAAAATGTGAACTCGAGGGATATTTAGTTAAGCAGGTAACAAGGATGTAGGGAAGGTGATTAGATTGCCTCTTGGCCCAGTGCTCTTTTCCATGCTGCTGCCTCATATCTATTTAACTTTACATGTTTATCAAGCATTATTTGTTTCTCTGAGGAGTATGGGCGGTGAATCTTTCTGTCTGACATGGCTGGCAATGGCACAGCAGTAATTGTGAAAAGCCCAAGCTAGAGAAGTGTGTGTCTGTGTGTGTGTGTATATGAGAGGGAAGGAGAGGAGGAGAGAGAAAATGAAAGGGTGGGGAGGTGCAGTGAGGAAGCAGGGAGGAGGCATGTACGAGGGAGGGTGAAGGCAAGAGAGAGGGAGAGAGAGAGAGAGCGACGGAGTGCGAGAACAAGCGGCTCGCCTCATTCCGCTTCTTTCCCAGCATCCATTCTGTGAGACCCTATTCCGGAGCGGGGGAGAGCTACATAACAGGCAAATTGAAGAGGCAAAAGGAGGAAAAATCCATTGAGGAGGGAGTATATCGAGGAAAATAACACATAATCTGGGCTCACTGGACATTCACTACCACCTCCTATAGCTTTGGCAGAGGTGTCTGAAAGTTTCCATCCAGGGGGGATACCCTCCCCTTGTTGTGGGGATGAACAGCGGATGCTGAATTTCATTCCTGAAGGCAGGAGGAAAGCTGTGAGGACCGGCTGGATTCACTTGCAGTGGAGCTGGTAGTGCGCACCAGAAGAGATCCTACAGTGCCTCTTTCTCTCTCTCTCGCTCAGTCTCTCGCACACACATTTTCCAGTAGAATACATAACACTATTTCACTGTGCCAAGGTGGAATATCAGGGGGAAGCAACCAAAAAGAAATTCTCCTGAACCAGGGAAGTCGAGAGGAACGGATTATATACAGAATCAATGAAGAACATCCTGTTCATGAAAAGTAAGTTCTAATCAGAAAAGGCTTTGAATTCGGTTCTGATTCTGAGAGACTTGAAGGATTTTTGCCCTTGTTCTTTGTTGTGGAGAGGCAACGAGCTTCAGACAGCTTGTCTTGTGGACTATAGGGTTCTGGATGGTATTTCAAGGTAAGGACACATCCACGGGCTCTTGTACATCAATAGCACCCTCCAGGTTTTTGGGAAAAGGGCAGATTAGGGTGCCAAAAAGCTCAGCATGAAAAAAATAGAGTTAAGTGGGAAAGGGAGAGAATGATGGAAAGGGTATGTGAGTCTTATCCTAGACTGTATATCGCCAGTTCTACAGAAAGTGCAAAGTTGGGATAATGCATATTAATAATACAAATAAATGTCAGAGGGCTTACAGAGAATGTTTTTTTTTTATTTATTTTATTTATCTAATTTTTTTATGGCTGTTAGATCGCAACTCCCCACTGCAGAGAATAATCTATCTTTGTCTATCTGCATACTTGTGCATGTGTGTTTGCTGAGAGGGGAGATGCCTGTCTGCAAAGCAATTCATCTCTCTGCTTCCTTGCTACATAGCGGTTATCACCAGGGGAGGCTGCCAGCGGAAGGGGCATAATTGCGGTGGCTGTTTGTCCTCGTCTTTGCAACAGCTAGTATCTGTGAGCGCAGGGAATTACTTTTGTACAGTAGCCACATTTTATTCATAATGGTGAGTGTCTCTGCATTTTAATGCTTGCCATGTCCCTTTTATCTCTGCTTGCAGAGAACTGATTGTGTCCAGTGTTACACTATCTCAGACGCCCTACATTAAACCTTCACCTTCAGTTTCTATGTATGTATAAGTTTGTTGGTATGAATGTGGTTCAGCAATACATCTCTTTCCGTGTCTCTTTATCTCTCTGTTTTTCTTGGTCTTTCCCTCAAAAGGGGGAAGTGATGATAGGGTAATTTCTTTATGTCTTTCGGTTGCCAAGTTCCTTTTCAGATGGAAATTAGGGCCGTTTCAGTTGACAGTGTACAGACCAACAGACAGTAGCATTAAGGTATGCTGTTGTGCTCTTTTTTGGGAAGAGTGAATATGCTGCCCTCTTGATCAATACCAGACAAGTGCAAGGCTACCTCCTTTTGTACAGCAGCGGTTGAAATATTAATGATTGAATGAGCATCCTGTTGGTCCCCTGAAATATTTAAAATAATTGAATATTAAATAGCCTGTCTGAGCTGTCAAAGCCCAACTTTGTCCTGGGCAGATGATTAGGATGCCATATTCTCATGTAACATGCAAAACAGTGACCATTAAATGCCTTTGCCTCTGGTTATAAAAATTTCAAAAGAAGTGTCTCTCCTCTTGCAGAACATCCACTGGGGGGAAGTGGAGCCTGATGGGAAGTTGATGACAGCTCCTGTGTATCTGGTGTTGACTGGCTTATAGGTTGCTAAAATCGCCAGTTGTTCCCCTGCATATATGGGCTGATTGCAGGAAGCTGATTTTCACAAATGTTCTATTGAAATCACATTTAGCCTTGAAAAGGCATTGTATGCTATTGCTTCCTCTTGAGAGAGATGCAAACCTCTCATCTATTCTGCTTGCTGAAATTCATTTATTCTAATGAGCCACATTTAAACTATGTATATATCAGATATGCACGTGCGCATATGTGTTCACATACTTGTCTAAGAGAGCGAATGAGAGTGAAAGGGAGTTTTTGAGTGTATCTGGTATCTGTGTGGGTGTGTATTTGTCCAGAGCTCTGAGCTTCATCCCTTTTGATGTTTTATTGAGTGTTAACCATGGTAGGACTGACGCACTGCCTCTGATATGGAGTAGCATGGTTAAAGGAAAGCACTAAGACGGACTTTGCTTTTCCTTGTAGTTCCTTTAAGTCTGAATTAGCAATGCTGTGTCTGTCTCTTTCAGCCCTTTGGATTTGGTGAATGATTTGGTCCAGGCACTGTATACGTGCATTGGTGCAGGGCTGTGTATGTGTGCTTTGATACATCTGTGTCTATAGTATGTGCGTAAGCAGGAAACTCACATGTATACAGCATGTGTGCGTCTGCTCAGGTGAGTGTATATAGGCCTATAATCCCTTTCTCTCTGCGTACAAGGGCATATATAGTATGCAATCTGTTTTTCTCCCATTCTGAAGTCAGCAAAGACAAGGCCCTCCATTTCCAGTGATATTATGCATCGAGTGAATCACGGTATGGTAGGAACAGAGGGAAGGAGCCCTCTTCTACCTTGTGATTATTCAGTGCTGTTGACAGCATGTTCACATGGGGCAGAAATCAGATGAAACAACTTTGATGGCAAAAATGCTGGGGTTTTGATTTATTACTCAGAAACAGAGTTTGAATCAGTATGCATGCACGCCAGTAGGCACCTGAAATCTGACACACCTGCTTCCAAGTATGATAAATCATTCGCAATCATGTGTGCCTTTTAGATTTTGTGCCAGCTAAATATCAGTCAATTACAGAAGTTGAAAATCAGGCTTTATATTTTAATATTAGGTTTTTAGATTCCCAGTAGCACCACAAATCTTTACATCATTAAGTTAGGGCTCATTAACAGGATTATTCCATGAATCACTATCACTAATTGTTATGACTAAAGCCATACCTCATTATGTGATTAGCTTTAAGGGAGTGAAGTACTGTTGCAAATAACAGCATATGGATGAGATAAAGTTTAGACGAGGTTTGTGAAATATGCATTATGTTGTTTGTTGTAATGTTGAATATAAATTAAGATATCTCTTATGTTAATGAGGCATCAAATGATCTCTGTTATTGAAAGAATTGACACAGAACAGATTACTAAATTGGATTTTTTTCATAGACAGATAAAATGTTTGAGGGGGCTGTTCCATAAAATAAATATTTATGTTTTATCGAGTTTTGGTATGTCAAGCTTCACAATTGTTTTTGTTGGATTATATCATACCTATTTATTGAAATGTGCACATAAAATGGCGGATGTCAAATATATTTGATACTAGAAATAGAAATTCATTTTGATCCAGAGCTTTACGATCAGCTGCTATACAAGTAGCATCTTTGCCATGTTAAGATCTTTCAGGTGCAGTTACTGCTCCAGTGTATATATAAGACAATAATTAACTTGAAAATAGTTACATTTCTATATCATAAAACTAATTTGGCCAAATTCCTTTGAAATACATGTTGGAAAGTTGATGTTAGAGGACAAATGTACAGAGAGTTCTGTCAAAAGCTGGGCCTGTACCCAGAAGCAGAACAGCATACAGTATTTTTAGCCTATCCATTAAGGACATGGAAGAAAAATCAATGATCGCAGACTGAAACACTAGGTTTCAAATTTAAGTTTTTTTTCCCTGCTATGACCTTTGGATACAGTTGGGGATATGTACTTTGTGAATATCAGATTCTAACCCGGTCAATGAAAGAGACCTAATAATGTAAATGAAACAAGACTTTTGTCTTTTTGTCTTTTGTCGTTTGTTTATGAAAGAGATACATTGAAATTACACTTGTTTCTCCTTTAAAAAAAAAGAAATTAGGAAACTAATGCATAGATTCATTTTTTACCTGTGAATGGGAAATACTATTAGTCAGCTTTTTTTTTACATTTATATCACACAGCTGTGTTGCTTCACCACATGCTTCAGATTTACAAGCTAGTATGTGTGTAATTGTTGCTGTCACTTAGAAACACATTAACATTCTGAAGCTAGCGATCATGAGCCACACATATGTAGCATATATATCACCAGCTGGCTGAGAAGAACAAAAGACCTTATTTTAGATAGAGGTCTGGTCAGCTGGAGACCAAGCCGTGAACGGATTGGGCTGATCTGTTGTCAGCCCCTTTGAATCCCTGATGAGGCGAAACACAATATGCTCGAACAGCTGGGTCATTTATGGAATATGCTTACTCATCATGGTAGACTGCCGTTAAAAGGAGAGGAAAAAAATGCAGTTTTAATTGAGTATGCTTCACAGAAGTAAAAAATATTATTTTAGATGAAGCTCATTTATCAGTTTACAAAAATACGACAACCCTTTTCTAAAAGGCATTTGGGGGAAGATCTTTGGATCGACAGGACAGCTATTTAAATCACCATAATCTGATAATAGTGACAAGATAAGAGACATTGGCCATGCATATTGAGCATAGTTTCCTTCTTTGAATAATTGACAATAAGGGCATTTGTGTGTGTCACTATGTAGCGCCCTTTTTTGTTTAACATTTGTGTTTATATCTGAGGCATCTAGATAAGAGCATCAGAAAAAGTAACTGAAATACACTGAAATAAAGCATAGAAAGTTAAGCCACAGTTTCTTTTATTACAAAAAAGAAAAGCTTGGCAAAAGAGATTAGGAAACGGAACACAAAGGATTTCTGTCTGATGTCTGTTGAAGATGTGATGTGCTAAGTGACTGCTGGTGGCAGTGTAGCCCTTCTGGGATACAGTAACCAGGAAGTGGCTGTCGGGGCATGAGGAGTGATCTACGAACAACCTCCATTGACAGTGACCTTGCTGTCTGTGTCACTTCACCGTGTGACCTTCCTCGGCAAGCTGCCGAGGGCAATAAGCGTTGTATCACCTTTTGAAAAGTCCCTTTCCATGTGTGTCGACAAGGAGCATTAGTAAGGGTCAGGGGTGACGTGGCTGACTAAGAAAAGGGGGCAGAGGATGCTGCACCATGTGGCAGTTGGGATAGAACAAGAGGAAAAAATGAAAAGGGCTTTTGGGTTAGTCCACTGAAAAAGAAAACAAAGATCAAATGTCCTCAGGCAGTGCCCACAGCTTAAATCAAGCCATCTTGTATTTTAAACTTGAGCTGAACTTTTACTTCTGCTAGTAAATCCACAAGCTTTCCCTAAACCTAGCAAGTGTAGAATACAACCTGCAAACTAGTGGATTCCCTCCTTGATAGTGATGGGACATTAGAGACTGTTATCACTACTACAAACTCAGCCATTATAAATTAAAATAAAATATATGTTGCATTGGATATTTGGTTGTTTTCTCCTTTAAACTAAATCATTCTTTATGAATGAAGACAAAACATGTTAATGGGACATACTCAGTTTTAAAAAATTGTAGGTTGCTTAAAGTGATCTCAGTAACAAAATGTCACTTGATCATAGCAAAAAGTGATTTGAAAGCTTTTTATTTTCAATGTCTATTATCTGACAGGTTTCAACATTATACCTCAGAGGCTTAAATAAAAAAAGTTAAAATAAATTAAAATAAGTTTTTGCAAAAAAAGTTTTTTAAGAAAACAAATCCCTTATTGTTATAGGTGACATTGTTATAACTGAGATAGTTACCACAGGTATATATGCTGACATCCAGTTCACTTGCAGTCTCTTGTGTGAACAGAGGAGTGAAATAAAGTACACATGTGACATTTACTACAGAATCGTTTACCGTGACGTTTTACAAAGCCCATTTGCAGTATGTGAAGAGAGATTGTCCTCTGTGTCTTAGTACTATGCATGTTGTTTCTTATGTAATTTAGACAGTAATCAATGAAACAATTAACCATTATCAATTAACCAAGAAGTCGTTTGAGTCACAAACATGCAAACACAACACCCAAACTACTTATGTGCTATTACTGACCATCCCCCCCTTTTATAAAAAAATGATTAAGCATCATTAAATATTCATACACTAGAATAACCTACCTATTTCCCAAAAGCAAAGAACGATTAATACTGGTTCGTTTTCTGCGAGGCCAATGTTGGAACCATCCATTTTGTGTTTTGCCTCCATCAGCCACTTTAGGATGTCCTTACAGTGACTTTGCCACCTTCATCCTCTCCCTGCACCCTCAGTTTTCAGCCGTGAAGCAGTGCATTTAGAGTATTGACCGCTTTGCACTTTGGATGATAACAGAAATGCTGCGTCTTTTTGTATCAAGGTGAGGGGCTACTTACATATTCAACTCTTTATTATGTGCATTGTTTTGCTAAGCTTTATCTATAGTCCTGTCAAGTGATATGTATAAGCAGAGCAGATCATATGCTGCATATCCAGGTTAGAAAAAAATACTTATTCAGTCTGTGCAGTTTTGTAAAACATATGCTGTATAATAATGATTGGCAAGTCAGCACAAGCTATTTTATTTGTTTAACACAGCATCCCAACTTTTTCGTGTTTATAGCAAAAATGTCATTTTAAAAGATCTTTCAAATAATATTTAACAGACAGCAGTTTAAAATGTATCTCGAAGCCGTGAGTGGTCTTGCTTGTGTCCAGAAAGGTTAGGTTATTACACACACTGCAGTATCCCCACTAAATGTTTCACAGGTAGACATGTCAGGGTGTCGTCTTTTCATTTCAACAATAGTGGAAATGTCAGTACATGGATACTTCCTCTGCCTCTAAGGGGACTATGGTTTCTTCAACAGCACTTGTGTCTTACACTGGACAAGCTCCCATAACCCCACTTCTGCCAAACTATGAAAGGCTCTCAGCAGGACACTGGCCCTGCACTTGTTAGTTCAGGTCACTGATCCCGGCTTCCTTTGGGCTTACAGCTCGTATAGACTAAAGTATAGCTTGGATGTTTGTTAGTTGCTTATGCTTTAACGAGTCAGTGGGGAAAGAGTAAGAACGCCTACACACCTTAAACCCCCCCTGAGAGCAGAAGACCTGTGGTTGTTTTGTGTGAACGAAGTGTCTCGTTTCTGCAGGTTCAAAAAATGTTGTGCAGGGTCTTGGGGAAGAGTTTTCATCTCCTGGTTGGAAAAGGTTCCTTAAAGGTAGCAAGTGGTTTCAACACACAATTTAGGAGTGAAACAAGAGATGAAAGAACATCAGAGAAAAAAGAGGAAATCCAGAAAGAAGGTGATAGTATATACAGTACTTAATCATTCCTATAATTGGTGGTCCTGTCTTTTATTGAGTTTCAGTGCTAAATGTCAATCTTGACTTTTCTATTGGTGTTCAAGAAGAAAGGCAAGATGACACAAGATTAATTTCTGCACAGGCACAAAAGTCCCTATTATACCTGCACTGTTCTATTAAGATAGTGACAGTTGGCTGCTATCCAGTGAGTGGAACCAACCCAGTTTCATAACAGCATTGCTCCTGAACTGGCATATACTGCAGTCACCTCCTGCTCTATTTCAGGCTTTTGCATAAACTGCCAATAAATCGGGAGGAGGGGCTGTGATTCAGTGTTGCCCTTTTAATTTATTGCATGCTTCTTTCTTATGGTCGTATAATCTCAGATAGCTGTCAGTTGGGCGAGAGACTCATTAGAACCTTTGTCATGCCGTTGCTCCTGGGCTGGGTAGCACACTGAGTAGATAAGAACTCTTTCTGCTCTCCCAGCTTCTCTCTCCCGCTCTTATTATCACTCCAGCTCTCTCTTTTCCTCTTCCCAGTCAGCTCAGTGTGTTACCAGAGGTTTGACTGTCAAGTGGAAGCTCAAGACATTCTAGAGTCTTTCAGGGTGGCGATGGAGGTTCTGACGGCAGCACATAATCTTCTGCCTGCTGCGGTCTCACTCATGTTCGCCTTTTGGTTACAGAGGGATGTTGTCTGATGATTCAGTTGTTTGTCTGGAGCAAATACGTGTGTGTGTGTGTGTGTGAGACTATGGGCTTACTGGTTTATGTATGGTTCTTGTGTTGATGGGGAGGAGAAAGGGTTTGTCGGGATTTACAATGTCATTCCAGGTCAGAATGTCATAGTGTCTACTTGAAGATATATCATGACACTTTCCTGCATCTAAATGTCGACCTTTGTTGTATATTTTGTTGAGTTATGCGCTGACATTATCCACAATTTTTCCAAGGTTGTTCAAACTCAGAGAAATACATAATTTTACTCAAAGATTTCATGTGTCACCGTAACTTGCAAGAGAAAGACAGTGCGGAGAGTGCGAAGAGAGATGACAAAACACAACATGAATACAACTTTAATACATTACCTCGTTTTTTAAATGCTGTCCTGTTTCACAATGATAGATTTTCATCAGCAATGGTAGTCGTCAAACAATGAAGACAAGCACTCTTATGATTCTGCACTTTGTCTTTTATTTTGTTTTGATTCAGAGACCCACAGTGAAAGAAATTACAAACTTTACGTTTAAAATTGTTGAAAATATATGTATTTATTTTTTTACTTTGCCAGTGATTGCAACAGCTGTTGCAGATTTTAAACTGATTTAATGGCACTGACTAATAATGTTATAAACTTGCAGGTTAGATATATAAAACATTTTTTTTTCCCATTGCAGATGGGCTCTTCATCAGTATTGATAAGGGTTTTTATTATGTGAATGTGCAGTTGCTACAATGTTTCGCTGTCTACTGTGTGAGTACCAAGTCTAAACAACCATACGATAGTTTTGAAATGAGTGACAAACAAAATGTTATTCTTGCTTATATTTGCAGTTTATTACCATATGACATTTTCTATGAAAACATTGCCTGCCCACGATGGGCTTTGTTTACATATTGATTCATTGGATTGAAGACCCGACTTCGCTTTGATATTTGTTTGTGCTATTGACATTAGGAAAGCGAACTTGTACTTCACTATAAGATTTCTAAATGCATTTACAGATTTTAAAAGGTCTACTTAAATTCCCTTCATATCCGAAGTAGATTAGTAAAGTAGATTAGATATGGGGAGCGACAAACCACACAGTAGAGTTGATATTTTAAGATTTGACATGAAGTTAAAAACAGATGCTGAAAGATCATAGCACTGAGACAGTATAACACGATTTTTTTTCTATGTGCTTCATAATGGAGTCCATGATGAAACGCCAAACACCGCCACGATTAGTTGATCCATTCCACTTAGTGTTTCTGTTCTAAAAATGTATGTATCCATTCACTGAACTGTATGCCACACTGTATAAAGGTCTCCTCTAAATGACATATGCGAAGCGAGCTGGATCAATGGAACAATAAGATATAAATGACATCACATGCTTGTTTGAACAAAATTGTGGATGACAGCATTCTGCCACCTTTAAAATGTGGGTGACGCATGACAGATTAAATGTACATGTCCTAAGAAAAACTCTGCACACGTAGTGCGAATTCAGCTCGCCTGCCACATTAGATATTGCACGGACTGCACTGGCTGATCCTGTTTGATGAGCCAAGAATTAAACCTCTAAATTTAAACATTGACCTTTACTTCCAAGAATATAAGCACCACTGCTATTGTCAACATGTGTAATTCCCAGCCTTGGATGCCGGCATGCTCACTGTGAATTATAAATCAATGAGCATGTATTAGTGTAAAATCCTCCAGCACTTGGGGCTTTGCTTGTGATGGAAGAATGAATAGCAGGGAAACAGGGGCACCTCAGGGGATGCGAGGCTGTCCAACTCTGGGTCTGCTGGTCACAGCCTGGAGCTCATCCATATAGATACACAGAGACGGGGGGCTCACATAGCACTGGTTTGAAAAAAGTGTGTGTTTCTTTGTGTGTGTGTTTTGATCAGCTTCAGGGAGCTTCAAGAATAGTTGAAGCCTGTATTATGTTGAGCAAAGGTAAACGCACTGTTGCATGATATAAAATGTTGAACTGAAATCCACACGGTTTGTATAGGACCATTTTTGTACACTAGTGATCTTAACCATGTCAACTATGACAACATTCACATTCATTGTTGAAAACAATGTTATTGTTTTTTCCTGAAAATCACTTTGTTATTTGTGTGGCAGCAGCAACAAATGTGTGGAGTCATTACAGGCAAAACAGACACAGTAAAGAAAAAAAAAGACATCACAGTACTGGAAGTGGGCCTACTACTTTATCAAGAAATGATCTATGTGATGTGAAATGCAAATACAATGCAGAAATGGGTGCTTAGCAACAGAGATGCTGCCCTCTGCCAAGAAAATGGAAAAAGGCTGTTTAACACTGAATTTTGGCTTTGATGGACTGTTTAATCAGCAAGCATGAGAAATGTTTGTAGAAAAGCTCTTTGGTATGAGTATGCCCCACACTTATTGTGTCTTAGCAGTTCATGGTCCTTGAACACCCACAATACATTTGATTCAGTCTTCAGTTAAACAGAAGAGAAAGAGTAGGAGATACAGTAAGTGGAGGCTTTGAATTTGACATGCAGTTAGCTTGGTTTTAGAGCTGCAACGATTAATCGATTGATCAGTAGCCTCATTCACACTGCCCTTTGAGTGCAGGATCCTGTGCCAATTCTCCACACCCTCCTCTGTGTGAAAGTCTCAGAGGTGGCGAAGGGTGAAATTTTGCTCCGACGCTGATACGCCTCTGGAGGTAGTATCAGAGGTGCAAGATTGGCAAACTGAACCTGTGTGAATGGATAAGCTGGCGGCACGGAGCGAGGGCGTGTCGGTCTGACAGTCTGATAACAAAACAGTTCCTTCACTCAACTAAATAAAGAGGAATGTCCCACAAAGCTACGTTACTGGACCAAACAACAGTAACGTAGTAACTGTGTAACTGTATAGTCATATGTGGAGAAGTGTCTGTGACCCTATTCGTCCTACCAACTCTTCCTCACATTTCTGCCCAAAAACCAGAGTCTGTCACTGGCAAAAAAACTCACCAAGTGTTTGTGTTGAAAAAAAATCACGATGACGGTCAGCCCTCCTGACCGAGACTTCAGTGAACTTTCCCCCATAATAACAGCCTCCATCCCCGCGAGTGAGTCAGACAGCTTCCAGTTTACTGATGACGATTATATAATTATGTAATTTAGAGCCAAGAACTTTGTCACTTTCCAGGATATTTGGTGGGTCAGGATCTCAATCACTAGACATTATAACAGCATCCATATGATTATAAACAGTCAACGGATACATGTTTAGATTAAGAGGACACCGGGGGAAACACCTTCAAAAAAAATACACAGACGTACACCGTCTTTACACCAGAGTTGCTCAGCTTTCTTTGAACAAACAATGGGGGAGAATTGGCAAACCGCTGCTGTGGTGATAATGCGGCGTCTTTGTGTGAAAAGGGCTAGTGTCAGTGAGGGAAAATTTGTTGTAAGCTACTTTAATAATCGATTAATCGTTTCTGGCAATAATGTCAAACAGCTGCTGGTTCACCATTCTTAAATGAAGGGCTTTGCTTCTTTTCTCTGTTGTGTATGATACATTACAGTAGAGGAATAATAGTAAAGGAAGAGGCTTTTTGTTGTTGGACTGTTCGATGGTGATTTGAGGTCGTCATGTGAAGCTCCGTGAATAGTGATGAGCATTTTTTACATTGTTTTTGATATTTTATAAGCCAAAGTATCGATAGAAGATTGATCAGTTATGAAAATAATCATTAGTTGCAGCCCTACTCTCAGCTAGATTCTGGTTTCTGCATTAGTACTTCTTGGACATGGAACACATGTATGTTTACAGTGAAATTGTCACAGTATGTATGTAAAAGTGTGAAAAATTTTAATTATTTGGAAAGATAGCAGTAATAGCAGGAGGATTTTTATCGTAGCAATATACTGTATTAATATTTTCACCATTATACTGTGTTAATAGTATGTAGTTCACTACATAATAAAGTGCTGTAGTATCTTATCTAAGACATAATGTATGTGGACCCTAAAGGCATCTTAAAACTCCCACACAAACTTTTGCATGCACACATACATAAACACTTAGATGCAGAAATTTGAATAATTTAAAGGATATGAACATGTTAAGCTGCCTTCTTTCTAAAAGCACTCAACAGACAGTAATACTATTATTGTACATGACTGCTTTAGGAAGCCTGTTCAACATGTTTGTGTTACTTAAGAGAAGCAAAGCACTGAGTTTCTTTCAGCTAATAAGCAACTTAATGACCTGAGACACTTAAAATGCTAAAATGAAATCACTGCATTTATTGTTTTATCTTTTGCAATTTATATGGATACACGATGAAGGCCATGGCCACATAAACGTTCCACATGAGGTAAACTCAGAGGCAGATTGCACAGTTGATGATCACACAGTTACTTATTTGCCCTGCAGGAAGAAAAATAAATGACTTTAACAGCTTACTGCAGGGGTATATGATTGGCTCATCAAGGTTTGAGATGTTGTTAAAAGCACTTTCTGTGGCCATGGTAATGATGACATGGCACCCTGTGTACAGTGAGGCTGAGAAGTACATTATCTTGACAATTACTGTCCTGTTAGGAGATGAAAGCCTCCTAACACACACTGTGGCCACTGCCTTTGGTCCACAGGGTTGCCCATACACTCGGCGGCCCTGGTTTCCTCTCTTCCGGTGCATCACCCATCTAATCCTGTTACTGTTTGTGACTCACTACTTTCAACTGTCGGGAGGAAAAAAAAGTGCATAAATAATGTATTCCTTGGGTGTATCCACCCCCGGATCAATGGCAATACAAAGACCATCTACAAAGACGGTTGGCTCAAGGCCATATTTGATCACTTCCACTGCGCACAATCGCTGCTCCTTTTTTGTCAGCCCGCCGAGACTCAATTATTTCCAAGTGTTTGTAAGCTATTGTTGAAAGAACACGAAGTGAATATTTAAAGTTGGTGAGGGAAAGAAAAATCTTTGATGAGACATGAAAACAGCAGATGGATGGTAATAGTGAACTGTTAGATAGAGATGGAGGAGGAGAAAAAGAAAGAGGAGAAAAGAAAATGATGTGATGCAGCATCCTTTTACTCACAGGGATACAGGGAAAATAGTTTTATGCATGGCAGCAGGCTAGCCTCTGCTGTGTTCATACAGTATGACAGAAGAAAAGGGACAAATTAAATAGCACTTGATCATTTCCAAAGCAGCTGATAGAGCAGGTCATACCATTTAACCGATCAGTGGGAACTGGAGTGCGACTCAAATGAACTCCCCTACCTAGGGAGGACATGAATACAGTTTGACAAGCTAATCTACTGTTGTTCCTGAGGTGAATAAGTACAGGAAAAAAAAACATTCTAGTACAAACACAAACACAACCACTGAATGATCCAAAAGAATTCTAAGGTCAGTAATAAATTCACTGAAAAAGCTGATATTCAGCTTTATGTTCCAAGCAACAAGTGACAGCAAAGTTCTTACCACAGAAGCACAGATTCATTTTCCCTCTCATATCCCTTGCTGGGTTTGTTTCTCCCTAACCCAGATGGCTGGGCTCATAGCCCAATATTCTCACCATGAAGAAATAGAAGAAAGAAAATCAATTTTTCAGATTTTTTTTCATTTCCTACAGTGCAGGAATTGATGGTACATCCGATTGGCACTGAACCACCACTCCGGCTGTGCCATGGGTAATGAGTATTTGTGTGAACGGCAAAGCACACCCTAAAATTAGATCAAAGATCTGCACTCTATAGGCATCAAACATTGGACAGAAGTCACGCTCCAGCACTGGTAGTGCCATCCCTATTCAGTCACTCAGTTGTCATAGCGCTGGTAATGACTGGATCTCCCTAAGAAGACGTCTTTTGATGTGCAGTTCCCAAAGCGTGCATATCTTGGTTTCATCAGTGTAATTTATATTCCTGACAATATTTGAGGGATTAAAACTGTGTAGCTAATCAGCAAACTGTTGCAGTGTTATTCTGCAATCATCGATCAATGTTCTTTGTACATTGGCAAATAAGAAAGATCCTCAGTTGCACTTGCAGTTTATTTTACAGTACCTCGACCTGCTTCATCTTGTACCATGCTTGTACTGACACTGGGCACTGGGCACTGTCTGTTTTTTTAACTAAAGTGAAAAGTGCATTAATCTTTGCATACAGAATAAAAAGGGAATGATAGTACCTGGATAACAGAGACTTGAACATAATGAACTTGAACAGAACAGAAAAAGAGAACAGAAAACATGGATCACCATTTAGCCTTACATTTCAGCGCCGCTCCAGCAGATTTGTTCAAATTGCTGTCTGACTGATGTAGACAATAAACCGCTTTTTGTTTTCTACCATCCTTTTTACTGGGAACTGTGCAAACAGATACTGATCTAGTAGCTGTGGATAATGAATGTTTGATGTTTAAATTAGAAAATATTGGCAGTTTATTCGATTTTTTTCACATAAATGTATGATTTGGAAGAATTCAGACAAATGTATACTCACTTTTGCTCTCACGTTGTGTATATGTGTAAATGGAAGATGTCTGTTTCGGAAAAAGTGATGTTTTGTGTTCCTAGGTTGGATTAGCCAGATGTTTGGTATGACAAACTAAACTAAAACTAGAATTAGGTTACCCCAGCTTTTATGAAGCAAGAGTGCTCCCAGCTATACTCTGTTTGGACTTGTAAAAGTATAAAAGTAAAACTCATTTAAAACAGCCGAAAAAATAAATAATTAGATGTAATAAATAATATCCATGTATTAAATAAATGATTAAAAAGGATTAGTGTACTCCCAGATGTCAGTATAATTTGGTTTACGGATCATTTTCATAAAAAAAAACAAGGATGATAAATTTCGATTTTCCCAACCTTGAAAGGTTAAGAAAAGCAAATGCCATCTTTGAGTGGTGAATGAAAAAGGTAAATATGCAGCAGAAAGAGGATTTATTGTTTCAAGTATTGTTTCTGATTTTGAAGAAATGAATACTGTTTTAAGAATCGCTTTGGTTTGTATCCACTCGATTTACACCACGGTATCAACCACTGACAAAACAGTCTGCATGATCACTGAAAATGCGGCACAGATTGTGAGTCGATAAGCATGAGACTGGCTCCTGTCATCTGGGATTTGATTAGAAAAGTCTGTGGTGTTGGCAGGAGCGTCTCCTCTTGTCAATGCTGGCTGATTAAATGGAGTGAACACCTTTTAGTAATGGAGTCAACCTTTCAACATGTTGAATTGGCAGTGTGTCATGTGATCCACATTCGCCACTCACCATGTATGTGTGGGTCAATATCTTTGAATCCTCCAAAAATGGAAAATTTAGATGACATTTTAATAAAAAGGTGTTGAAATTATTCTCCACTTGGTCAAGCAAACTAAGATTTGCCATGTACAGCATGCAGGAGGAAACGGATAAGGTTGTAAGTGTGAGCCCTGCTAACAAAAGAGCAAAAGGGTTCAGTTTGTTCTCATCTCGAGCATGCTAAAAAAAAGCCACTAATCTGATTTTTACTGTGTACTTCACTGAACATTTGATGCTTCACAGGCTTACTCATCTGCTTTTGGAAAAGGTTCAAAATGCCTCCTTGTTGACACCGAGCTCAGGTAACCTTGTGTGTACTACTTTGATGAGAGAGGGGGTGAACTTTCATTAGATTTTAAGTAGGTCACTGTCTGTGCCGGAGCAAGATACAGTAGATTATATGCCTGCTAGCAAGAAGTACACCTGGGAGACAGGGCTTGGCCTTGGAAGTAGAACACAAGCTTTATGTTCTATCATATTTAAGACATTAATCTAGACCAGTGTTATTACCTGAGCTTGATTATTTTTCTGAAAGGTCTTATTTTCAGCATACTTGTGCGACGGGTTGGTTCTATTAGCCGACACAGAGGATTACAGATAAGTGGCAGCAAGTGACATTGAGATATTTGAGACTCAAGGATTGGTACCCTAAGGTAGTTACTTAGGATATTTTATTACCTTTGTGGTAATTGCCATGTTTGTGTGCAGATGTCTCATGAAATATTTTAGTGTTTTAGCTTCTCTGCAGTCTGCCGTGTGCATCCCCCGCTGTCATCTGTATACTGCTTTTTATTCCATTTGACGGCATGACTTCAAATCATGTTTCCTATCTTTTCTCCCTGTTATAATAACTTGCATTTAAGATTTCTGTCTTAAAGGCAACTGTGGCATCGTTGTCGCTACTGCAGAACAAAGAATCAAAACATCTTTGTCAGTATGGATTTGCATGTCTGCTCCAAGAGAAATGTTACTGCTGATTTCCGTTTTTAGAGTTACACGTTACCTGTGAGTGTGCCTTTACATGAAATCAGATGTATGAAACAGTAACTCTGCTGCATTTTCTTCCTCCATGAAAATGTTTTTAAGGTGCTTTTTGTAGAGCTTGGAGTCTAGTATGAGGGCTGGTGTCTCAGGTGTCATATTTCCATTGCTGCAGATCAGAGCTAGAGCCGAAAATTACCCATAACTACTGCAGAATGAAGGCCAATTGTAGCTGTTCCACTGAAGACAAAAGCCAGGCGCGTATATGCCTGCAAACATGCCAGATGTAAGCAGGTTTTTGCCCAGTGTGAAAGGGGTATGTTGTTGAGTGATAATTATATTGTGCACTCACTGTAATGCTTTTCTATACTCACACATTGCTATAAGATTAGAAAGAGGTTGAGCCTCTCCCCATGGGGTTGATAAACAATGTGTTGCAGGACTAACACGCACACAGACAAACACATTTACACTCATAGTCACATCTAATGAAAGTCTTCAGACGATTTGAACTTAACGTTGTAAGACTGTGAGAGCAAATTGGTGCTTGGAGGTTGGAAACACATTCTAACATAGGAAGAACACAGAAAGTACAGAGATTCAAGTCTGAGCACAGGACATGTCAGGTCAGGTGACAGTTCCACTGTGTAGGCTAGAGCTCTGAGTAATTGCCCTTGGGTTTCAGGAGCTTACTCCAAAGATCCTCTGTGGGTTGTATTAGACTGTCTGTCTGACCCTCTAAAGCAAGAACTTTGATCTCTCAGCCGCTCTGGGAGGTGGTGACATTTGGTTAGCGCTGACCTTTTGAAGCAGCTTTTTTTTTCTGGAGTAAGATTATGAGGAAAAAAAAATATCTTAGAGTCACTGATAAGAGCCCATTATAATTGCATTAATGAATCCAGTAGCTGCATGACCTGTAAATAATCGTTCACAGTAACAATGTAGCGATTAGGGCTGGGTGATAAATCGGAAAAGTCAAATAATTCGAGTTTGTGGTTTCGGAAGATTTAAAAAAAATGGAAAACGATTTTCTCTTTAACTTGCTCTGCCGCCGCTCCCCATAGGCTCCTGTAGTTCATAGTGGGCTCTTATATAATAATATATAATAATACAAGTAATAAAGACAGCAGAAGCTTATTAAATGTTCTACGTGGATTGAATTTGGTGTTACCTTACCTCAGTGTAAAACCACAGTAGTTTTTCTAAAACCTTCTCTTTTTTTTTTTTTTTTTTTGACAATATTGTGTGATAAGTCTTGTTCATGTGGTTTCCCATAACAACACTACATGTTGTCACTCATCTTTGCATCTTTGACATACTGCATAGGATGCATTTTTGTCCTCTTGTTAGGGCACAGCCGACTGTAGACTATATGCAAAAATTTGGCTAGGGAGATCTTATCTTTTTTATCAAGCCTGTAAGACTTAATGTGTCTTCCTGCACATAGCATCTCTATGTTGGTCTGTTGGAGTTGAGCACATAATGTACTGTACTTATAATTAAACAAACAAATATCAGTTCAGTTGGAAACTTCATTTCGGGTAATCAGGAAAAGACTTTGTACTACCAGGGTGCAATATTCTCAGCATCCAATTAGCCAAAGTCTTTACTCCATTGATTACGGAAACGAGCAGGAAGATGATAATTTGATTTGTCGATGGAAGGGCAATATTCGAAATGGAACTGGTAGAGAGTGCCTGTTCTTTTCTCTCTGGCTGGTCATCCGAGCTGACTTCTGAGCTGTGGTTATTTACCAGAAATGAATCAGCTAATGTAACCATTTCCTATTCTTAAGAAATTGAATGACATTAAGATGCTGCTGAGTGCTTGTGGAGACTGTCCAGATGGGTGTGATATAAGTACTTTGCAGCTAGTCTACTCATGGTATGTACATGTAGCAGAGGCAGTATAGATGTCACCCAATGCAGTGCTGTGACTGAACAAACTATACTGCATTAGAAAATGAGAATAGTCGAATGAATAATTGATGACAGTGAGCTCTAATGAGTGAAGTGAAGAAAACAACCTTCAGAGCAAAACAATTGTTTTGCCTCTATTTCCGATGTTTTTTGCGGGTGCATCATGCAGGTCAGGTGCTGCTGTTGTTTTAAAACCATATTTGTACTGAACAGTATTTTGTTCATGCTAGGGATGAAAGATATGTTGCCCCAGTATGTGTGCAAACCTTCCTGTCACAGCGACCTCTTACCAGCACTCTGTAGGACACATTAAAAAAACAATATAGGAAATGATTTAGCTTAAAAGAAAACAAAATTTATATTTTACATAATTTAGATAATGGAAAATCATTGGACAATGTTTGTATTCTTCTTCTTTCAGGACAATAGTAAAACTATTTTCATTTGCTAATTACTGTTTGTTTTGTTTTGTTATGGCACAATTCACAAAGGCTGCCATTAAGGACATATTGAGGGTTTCCTTCAGTGAAAACTACAGTTCTCTTAAATCCTTTTAAGAAGTGGCAGTGATAACAGGGAATTATCTCACACTCAAGGCCAAAGTTGTTTGAGCGCAGCAATAGGCAGCCATGGAGAGCAGATGATTTGTTAACTTATGGATTTGGGATGTTTGCCCTGACCATGTCTTTCCTCTATTCCTGCTATTTTCGCCTTAGATCCAACCTCAGACCACAAGCCTCACTTCTGTTTTTGTTCCGTTGTGAAAAAGCTGGCCTTCAGAACTTCAAATACTGTTTAATCACTTTCTGGTGATTGGATTTCCAGAGACTTCCACTTCATGCCTACTGCCTAAAGGTGCAATTTATCTGAGCCGTATATGAAGCTTTCTCATTTCATCAGACACTTTTTAAACACACAGGAAAATCTGAAATTTGAGAAGAACCACTCGGTGAACTCAACACTTAACATTGCTTTTACTCAGTGAATGCTGATCAGCACTTTTGTCTCACTCTCTAGGACAACTAACTACTTACGTGAGGGTGTCATTGCTAGCTTTTAAACTGAAGGAGATTAATCTTTATCACACACACAGTAATAGAGTGGGTAGCCATCGTACATCATACTTGATTGATGAAGGATTCAAGGGAAGAAAATTGCAGTTAAACAAATCTATATAAATATATATAATGTGAAGATTATTATTTATTGTACATTAAAAGGGTCAAAATACTTGTTGCAATCATTTGAGTCCTTGCCAACTTTGATTATTACATATACATAGCATACATTTTGTAAACACTGCTGTGTAGATGGTACCAAATATTGACCTAGGAATTTAAGCTCAGTGCAACTATGGGCATGGCACAACCTAATATCTGTTATAGATGCATTTTAACATCAGTAAAGCAATACGACAATTCAATAAATCACAATTTTTTTCAATTCCATGAAATCCGTGACACTGTGTAAAACGTATATTAAAACAAAATGCAATCATTTGCAGACAAACTGTGTTTACAAAGTGTCCTCAAGCCCTTGCAGTAATATCTTTAATACAGTCATGTGTTTCACAAAGAACTTTGCCCTATCATTGCTTGTGAATGACTGAGCATGAGGATGATTTTGGAACCAGGGTTTTAGAATTGATCGTTTTAATCACCTAAAGATGACACTATTTCTACATGTATATTGTTTGTCGGTTTGCTATTTTATGAACAATTAAATTGACATCTTCTCAAGTATGGTAGGGACGGAAAGCTGAATGAGGCCGGGTTAAGGCTGCTTGTATCAGCCACCGACACATGCCCAGTAGGTCATATTTAGCCTGCTGTGAGGTAAGAAATTAAAGACCTTTATGTAGTCATGAATTTGCTAACCAAGCCACATTGTCAGAACCACAGTCATAATTACATGCAAAATGTTTTTTTTTTCTGCCTCTCCTCATTTTATGATTTATTGCTCCACCACAGCTGTCAGAACTCTGGCTTCACTGATTGGCTCTTAAATAGGAATGTTATTAAAATGCGAGTGCAATGCCAGCGAGAAGCCCAAATGGTTAAACTGAGGCTCCCGATGGTAAGCTGTTACCAGTGTTGAGCCAGACAGCTGTTTCTGCATGGTAAAACAGGGTGTTAATGAATGAAATAGATTGCAGATGAGGACCACTACTCCGTGACATGTTGTTTCTTCACCTGAGACTGCTATGCATCATCTCCAGAAATGATTGCTCAATTTAAATCCACTGTTATGGAGTTCGCTATAAACATAATATGATGTGATGTTTACAAGGGCATGTCCTCTCCACTCGGATCAACATATGATCATGGATGGATAATGCTCACAGCTGTACAGTTGCTGCCTTACACACCAGCGTCTCTTTTGCTTTACTGCAGTAAATCAGGAGGCTTCGCTAAAGCTGTGTACAAATTCAAGTTGCACGTGTCGAATTCCACAAAGAATACAAATCTCGAATGCCTGCTATTCGAAATAATTTCTAAAGAAAGATTTTGCTTTTTTATTTTCTGTACAGTAAGACATTGTTGTATGTATGGAAAATAATTGCTCATTGGACAAATGCAAAAAATGTATATTACAGTAAATACATCAGTAGATACCTTCTCATATTTTCAATAAAAACATTCTAAAGTACCGTACACTGTCAGCGACTTATTGCCAAATAAAAAAGGGAGTGTTATTGAATGATATTTTTAATCACAAGATTCGATTCGATATTTGAAGAAGTCAAATAATGATTGATTTGAATATGAATATGAATATTAAGCCCACCCCTAATTTGAACATTGGAATTCATATTTAGTTGTAATATTTAAAAGTGTAATAGTTTATTTAGACTCTTGGGCCTAACTGGCCCATACAAAGTCCCTTTTGGGTTTTGGATGGGTTGCAGACCTCAAGTCTGAGCTGTATATAGTGTGCAATGATCAAGTGGTGATCATATATTGTTGAATCTACAGGTGTTTTGCATTCCATCTTCACATCAACTGTTTATGATAATCTTAAAGGTGAGATATGTTAGAATCGACCCTCTGTCAAAATCATCAGCATATGAATGTTTCCGCATATCACCAGAGTAACTGCTAACCTCTGCCAAGAGTAAACTGGGAGCTCAGGGACCATGGGAGTAGTTCATTTTTCAACATTTTCAACTAAAATTCTTCCATATTGCCCATTTAATGACTGATTCGACAAACTTGACTGCTGTCTTTCCTTGATAACACTTTGTCTTTGACATGCTGCCATCATCTTTAATCTACTCTAGTTACTTACACTCTTACAGTTAAGTTGTCAATGGCACACATTTACAGGAGCAGGCAGTTCTGCTCTCCGTCACCAAAGGGTTGTTTAGCATGCTGTTCTGCATCTTTAAGATCCTGTCTTTGGTCGTAGGCTTTACATGCATGCATGAACACAGTGACCATGTAAAAAGGTGTCTGGCGTGCACTCAGTCATACAAACAAGCTAATACATGTCAAGAGTACTGAAACAACAGAGCCTATCTAATTAGCTGCGCAACAGAGCAGCAGCTCAATAAATGCCTTCTGTTAGACTGGACGATAGTTATAGCCAGAAACCTAATGGTTCATTGAGAATGAATGATTATTGGATCTTGAGTCTTTGGCAGTTGGGACTCGTTGAACCTTTATTGCAGATGCATCTTAGAAACACAATGCAAGAAATAAGTGTTGCCGTACCTGACCACATTAATATCCACTCCAACTTCTGAAGGTTTAATTTTACAAGATAAGTGGTTTATGCCCAGGCCATCACTCAGTTACTCAGTGGATGCTGGACAGACAGCACTTTGATGCTGGCTGACCGAGGCAGTAGTTTCTACCTCTAGCTATCTGGACATTACAGCTCAGAAAGAATACGACATTTGCGTGAATTGAGATGTTGAATATGATTACAGGTATTTATACATGTCCTTATGTTGGCTCCTCGGTTATTCCTGGGAGCTCACTCTTTCATCCACAATCTTTTTCATTCCTCAATATTTTACTCAGATCTTTTATCTTAGGGCTAACAGACACCGAAAACACATAAGGGACTAAAGTCAGTGATTTCAAATGGCTCCTCAGTCATCGAGCTCCTGCCGTCTCTACTTTGTATGCAGCAGCATGTGTTTACCATCCTCTTATGTGAAACCCATGAGGTGATTTTTATGGTAATTGGTTTTATGGTTAACCAAGCTTTACAGTAGAGTTTGAAGGGGCTTTTTGGTTCTGAAGGCTTACACCAGACATGGGGAATGTGACATCCTGGTTTAAGCACTGTTCCTGACCTTGGTGGTAAGGCAATTCCCTCCTTAAATTTTACAACAAAGTCATCCAACACCTGGTGTACAGCAGCAGCGGGAAGCCAACACTAGCTGTGGGATACTATTGTACCTTTGTTGCAATTGATTGGGTCTGGGGTTAGGGGGAGTTGTATAGTGAAGAATCTGACAGCTTGACAGCTACTTGAGCTTGGAGGAAAATGGAGTCAACTTCATCTTTGGATCTGTTATATTTTCACAGTAGACTACCGTAATCTGCTCTTCAAAATAAATACTCTCACAAAAGCTGGCCAGGGTTCTCCCCAGAAATTTTGAGTGTAGCGGCGCACCGTCTGTCCGGGGGGGCAACGCTCGTCAACGTCAGTCGGGGGGGGGGGGAGAGACACGGACGGACGGTCATCAACTCCGTCAGCCGGGGGACGGACGGACGGACGCTCATCGCCGTCAGCCGGGAGCTCCTAGCCGTCAACCGGGGGACGGACGGACGCTCGTCACTGTCACGCGCGGAGTATAGCGGCGCTGACCTAGCGGTATAGCGGCGCAGCGCCGCTGTTCCACCGTCTGGGGAGAACCCTGCTGGCATTATCAACTTGAGTGTAAAATGTGAATAAGGAAGAGAGCTAAGGAACAAATGAATTAATTTTATAGATAAGAAAAGATAACGCCCAAATAAAAACTCTTTAATTGAATCTGATTTACTATAATTTTGTTCAGATGACATATGCCCACTGGATGGTCAAGGAATTATCTTTATTGTATTAAATTTCAGCAGCTAAATCAATTATAGAAATATAGACATCTTGTTTATTACAAACAAATTTGCATCAGACTGATGCATGGAATATATATCACTCTATGAGCTTATACACTAAAATGTGTCTAAGCATTTTTTAAGGTTGGATCTGAGGCTAAAATAGCAGGAATAGAGGAAAGACATGGTCAGGGCAAACATCCCAAATCCATAAGTTAACAAATAATCTGCTCTCCATGGCTGCCTATTGCTGCGCTCAAACAACTTTGGCCTTGAGTGTGAGATAATTCCCTGTTATCACTGCCACTACTTGGAAGGATTTAAGAGAACTGTAGTTTTCACCGAAAGAAACCCTCAATATGTCCTTATGGCAGCAGGTATGAAATGGAATCTGTGTCCGAAATACGTTTTTCAGATAATAAACAATCCCATCCTGGTATTTTAAATGCGTTCATGTTACTGTCTTTGAGACCAGATCTACCTCCTTCAGCGTAAAACCTGCATGTGAGCAGTTTAAGGTGGCTTGAAATCTGCCCCAGACCCTCTTAAAATTCACAGAATTGTGTGACTTGTTGAGCCAGGGGAAACTTTATTGACCTTGTGAAACACTGTCTCTTACAAATTCTTAATATTTTATCACCTCTTATAAATCCAGCAAATTGAATACATAAAGATACAGTGTTTCAGTACTGGCGAGTAGGCCTCTCTGTGACTAGAAAAAGTATATGCCGATCATCGGCACAGATGAGTGCAACACAAACACACATTTTTTTATACTATAAATCATTCATTGTCACCATACTGCTTTCATTTTCACGCATTTTTGTTGAATGACAGCTGGAATGTACTAACATGATGTATAAGAGACACGTCTCTTTCAGCCAACAACACTTGTTGTTTTTTAAATTTGAGCAACAAATATCTTACGTTAACTAAAGACAAATATCTGTATCATGTTAGGATGTGTATGGATGCCCTCCGGATCGATGAGGCTTATCACATTCTGATCACGACACATTTCCACTTGCATTAACTTGTTTTTTTTCTCATCCGGGTTAACATGTCCAGATATAGGTGACATTTTAATACCAGGGGTAAATGGGATCCAAGTCATCACTTTATCCTTACGTAGGAGTGTTAATCAGGCTGGAAGACTAGCAGGGGAAGGTGGTGTGGCAGAGGTGACAGAATGCTTCCTGTCGCTGACAAGGCCTTTCCATAATCTCTTGGCAGTGGTCGGGCAGCTTGGCTGTGGGCATCGTATAGCTCCAGGCTACTTCTTTCTACTCCTGCAGTTTTGCATTCCATAAATAACAAGGGGCAGACGGAGGCAAAGACAATGAGCAAGTGAGGACAATGTGGCAAGGAGGCTGAGAGCCTGAATAAGAAACAGACAGTTGGTTGTCCTGAAGACAAAAAGAGGCAAACGGTGATTTGTTGTTCAGAACAGAGGCAGATTGGGGATGAATAGTAGCATGACATTGGGAGAACAAAAAAAGAAAACACTGCAGTGGGGAGATAAGGCTTCCAGTATAAAGGTATAGGGAAAATAAGACAAGATGCTCTTTTTCACCCTGAAAAAGGATTTAAGCAAATTTACTCGCATTATTCTTGCCTGTGTTTGTGGTTCCTGTTCAGGGGATGACTAAAAATACTGAAAAGTTGCAACATTTCTAAGCAGTAAACAATGCACCATATTAGATTATATAAAACATTAATTAGCAAGTCAAACAATGAAAACATGGTGCAGAATAGAAGTCAAATGATGTTTATGTATATGTCAGTACACTTTTAATTACAATACAGTCGCCACATTTTTATTCAGCTAAATTAACCACTGCAGTCCGGAATACCCAGTTAGAACTGTTATATGTAAATGGGATACCGTCCCAGCAGGGTAAAGTATGTTTAACTAAGTTGCTCTCTCTGCTGTAGGCCATTTGGAGTGTGCTAATGTTTAGCATCTTCTATATTCTGTTGACATTTAAATTATAAATGAGTATGCTAGTAAAGTAAAAACCATAAACAAACTGTAATGTAGCAATTAGATGAGAGAAAAATAGATTTGCACAGTTAAGTGAGCAATGAAAGAAACTTATTTGACACATACTGTATATCTAAGTGTTTTTTTACCCCCACTTGCTGGCTTATGGCAGGTTGTCTCCATGTATTTGCATTTGGTGTTGAAATGTTTTAGCTCTGTGGATCTCTTATCAGCCACTTAACATACCAGTTTCTCCACATTAAGAACCAAATCTCTGAATCTATCTGGTGCTATGTTCAACTTTTAAATATGTCTGAATCTATCTGGTGCTATGTTTAACTTCTGAATAACTTTCAACCTGGTGTATAAGAGAAAATAGTACCACAGAGAACTTTAAAAGGAGGGGAGTTTGCATTGTGGAATGAACTCTTTTGGTTGACATTTCTTTTTCATTCAAATATGTACACAAGGAGCATTAAGAGCATGCATGCATAGCACCACTACCTACACAGCCAGCACAAGGACATTGCTAGTTTTTCTCGGGTCAGTAAACAAACTGGGGTTGTATACGATAGCTAAAGCAGGCATACCGTGCACATCTGACACAGTCTGCTGTGCTTGTAAAAATACATCCAATTATGGTAATAGACTAATAACACAGTTCACACATTTTTCAATGGAATCTTTTTATTTTGAGAAAACTATTCATCATTTTATGTGGGGTGACCTTCTCCACAGTCACAATGTACTAATATGTTAGTTGGCACTCTTCTTTAATATATACGTTTTATGGCTCATCATATAAAGGATTAACAGTTGGAGAAAAAAGGTGATATCAAAACAAATCTCAGGTCTTCCATGCTTTAGATTTATGGTATGTTCTTTACACCAGCCTTGCTGCTCTGTAATTGGAGGATGTGTTAGCCACTGTTCTGTTATGCTGTGACATTTAAAATTTCTCCTGTATGGTTTGAAAGTAATATCACCATGCACACGAGGTGCATTCAGTGATAATACTAAGCTTGGAAAGTCCTTCACACTTGCAGTGATAAGGGGAAAGTCTGATACACAGAGAATGTAGCTGATTATCTATGAATATTGCACCAAAGACCTTCTTGCTTAATAACTTTAAAAACTTTAAAAAAGATTTTTTTTTTTATTCAGCACTTGGTGTAAAATGTATCTGAAATCTTGGGTAGGTTAGGACTTAGCCTAAGCCTTAGCTTGGAACTACATTTAATTAACTAGCTTTAACAAATATCACATAGGACCACGTACTGAAGAGATAATATGTGATAGACTATTTGAGATTATTTTCATAAATAATCATCAGTAACGTGAATGGAATAACTTGGGTAAAGGCAATTTTAAAGCAAGCAGAACAGTCTGGTCACTTTACTCTAATACAGCCTTTAATACCAGGAAGAGGCAACACTCATTTCATATCACAGTATAGCGATATCCAAAATTTAAGACGATATACAGTGTAGTATCTTATCACAATAATGATATTGTATCAATACATTGCCTATCCCTAAATCAGGGTATACAAGAGAATAAGTAACTCTCTCTCCACAGTTTTAGGAAGACATGTGAACAAAGCACGCTTGTACAGCAGCATTAACCCAAGACAGTGAACTTTAAAAGCTCAGTGTTCTGATAATACATGCTTTGTCACTCATTGTCCACTTCCTTTGATCCAATAGAAAGATTCATTATTATGCGTTATTTTGGACATTAAGCATTATCTTTAATGTCTTATTAGTTCAATTTCGTCAGTGTGCAGTTAGTTACAGTCTGTGTTGTAACTCACGTGAGTGGGTTAAATAACTGAATTCTTTTGATGTGTTTGGATTGGTTGTCAGTCTTTGGGCAAAATCCTCAGATTCCTGTTCCCTTTATTCCTTGATCTCTCTGTCTTCCACTAGTTGAGCCTCAGTTGTCTTCCAGTCACAGTGCTTATGTCTTTCCCATGTGGCAGTTTTCCAGAGGTCTGCTGGTGACAATCAGCTGCTTTTAGATTAGCTCTACTGGGACAGCCGATGGTATTGGCAAGTTTCTGTGAAAACAACTAGCAGCAGACACCAGCAGAATAAATATTAATGTTGCTGATGAGTGAGTGAAGTGACTTTTTGAAGTGAATTTTTCAATTCGGTTTTTCCTCTAGGTTGCCCACTAGTTCACAATTTTCAAAATGAGGACGTAAATGACTTCTGTTGGGTCTGGACATGGTCTTGCATGCACTGAGGCATTGTCCTTTATAGCACCTTGGGACAATTGGGTATCTATTGGTTCATCCAAATTGTCTTGCTCCTGAAACAGGTTTTCTATCAATCATTATCTTATAGGTGAGCTTCATTCACTTTACAGTGACTGATGAAGAAGTTGGTGTAGTCTACTTCCCTGGATTTCCCTTGAAGTCTGGATTTTTTCCAAAAGTCTTGTCTGAGTTCTATTTAACCCAGTCAGCCGAGCTGCGGTCACTTTTTTTTTCCTGAGGGAAGGTAGAGGTTGAGCTGCTGAGGTCTAATTGCGCCTGGTCAGGGCCTGAGCCCATTACATCAGCACACTCAGGAACTGAGGCAAACTGATCAGCTGTACATCTTTTTAAAATCCAGTCATTTGTATAAGGCAAAGGCTATGCAACTGTGAAGACAGTTTAGCAGAATTAGCTGCCTTGTGTGCTTTATCCATAAACTTTTTGGTAGGATATCTTTCTTACTTACATGTCTGTGGTTGTCTCAGTCTACATTTCAGAGACTCTTGATCTTGATTGATCTTGTCTGTCCTTCACTTATCTGGTGGGGCAATCACCTGTTCTTAACTTGGGGTCGATCCCCGTTTTACACATTCCTTCCAATGGCTTCAAACTATTCCACTGATCTACAAGCGGCTGTAATGTGCCAAGAAATGCAGCGATACACCAGTTAAGGCAGGAAAGAAGAAGACTTCTTGTTTGTAAACAAGGATGTAAACCATGCAGGCTTGAAAATACTTTGCTTTGTTTATGTTTTATGAGAAACAAAATCAACTCCACAAATTTGTTAGACCTCAATTATACACACAGTGCACGTTTTAGAGGCAGCCGCTGTGTCTTGGGGCACCCTCCACTGTTTGACTGCTCGATTGCCAATAGTTTAATTAATTTTGGTTGTTTGTTAACTCTGACCATTACACAAAATGTGATAATGCATTGTATTACAAAAGCAAAACAAACAAACAAAATAACACAGCCAAAACACAATATAAAATTCATTGCATTTCCTCATTAGGGCCTAAAGCATGTCTTATCCAATCAGCAGAATATAGCCGTCTTTAAGGCATCCTCACCACTTGCGGGGGATTAGAAATATAGTAGCTAATTTAATGATTTCTGGCAGAAACATAACTGCAGTTGAAAATTATGTCAGATATAAACAGAGATGCATATTATTAGAAGAAAAGGTGAAAAGTGAAAACAGTCATCACTTGCTGCCACAAACATGACATGTTTCTTTCTGGTGCTGCTTTGAAGATGTTTCTTCATAGAGGCAGTGGGAAAGAAACACTGACACTGAAGTGCCAACATACTTAAATATATGCCACATTACCAAGGGCAACAGCTACAGTGGCAGCTTCAGCATCGGTGTCAGATTGTGTTTGCATCCTCAAATAAGTTAACACAGAAGTGTAAGCTGTTATTTACAATTTCTCATTAGAGTTATTAAAAGCACCCACAGCATTGTTATTCATGTCAGGCAAAATGTATGAGAACTGCTGAAAAGTGCAACAAAATTCTGTAATTATGTTCAGTTTCTTTAATGAGAAAGAAAACTGAAACAAAGTAAGGATGATCTTATTCAAAATATTCAGACATGAACTTTGAAGGCCAAAGGGTTTCATGTGAACAGCAGTTGAACATGGGTCAGATGGTCCAATCTCTGTTGTCGGAAGCATTGTCATCATCATTTATTTTTTATAGCAAAGAGTTCACTGGTATTGTTCAAAGCTATTTTCCTGCCCTGTCAAAAAGCCATCTCATGTTGGACAAGGCTAAAACAACTTCAATTGGTGATGCTGTTCAACACCAAGGCAATTCAATGCTGTTATCTTTTCGCCTAAGGTAGAAAATGTGCATTGAAAATATACCTGTAATAAAATCATCACTTAGAGGTTAAAATTAAAGCATTTAGCTTTATTTGACGGTGTGTACAGACACATATCTGGTGATCAGTGGAGGATTGGTAGCCTTTTTTTTGTATACACGTACCAATATTAAGAAATAAATAATATGTATAAAAGTGCTTTTGCAATTTCTTCCATAAGCCTAAAACTCATAGGCATTAGCAGATAATATATCTTCCCTGATATACTACTGTGTCTGTACTACATACATCCTTACTTTATAATGGCAGAATAGGCCTTGCTGCATGATAAGGCGTGGACATCTGTTTTGATCTGTTTTTGATTGAATGTCTTTGCTGAAGTGAAGTCATGGCTATGACGTAATTTTTGAGTGTAAGAAATAAAGATTCTCCAACTTTAAAAAGGAGCATATTCATAGGATGGAGAGCAAATATTGTCTTCACCAATAGAGCGGATGTTCTTTATAATGCACTTCTGCATATCATTTTTCAAAATACAGTGTAGTTTAGTGATAAAAGTCAGTATCTGATATGCTGGAAACACTTGGCAGTTAATCTGGCCAATGCACTGAAGAAAGAACTTCCTTAGTAAAACTATCTGAAACTTAATGGAAAGTTTAATTAACCTTTTAGAACTTCTTAAGTGCTTTAAATCACAAGCAATTACCATGTTAAAAAGTATTACCTTTATTCTCACAAAGAACATAGTTATACTGTTCTTAGATTGTTCTGAGAACAGTGAAGGTGTTTCTAAGAAATTTTAGTCATGATTTTCAGCATTATGCCATTTAACTCCTCACGAAAATCTTAAACATTCTGGAAACTGCAAACTATGTTCTTGCACACAACAATGCTAAATTACTTTGAACATAACAGTCTGCCGACTGTGATCTCTCAATTAAAACAATAATAAAAGACATAATCAGGTGATGTCATGAAGTAGCGTTGGATCATGAGAGCTTTAGTCTGTATTATTTAACTATTGTATTGTTGGTAAAGCCTGGCTCTTACTTTTTAGCAATACAGTATTTATTTATTTTTTTTAGAAAAAGTTTAAATAGAGGGACGAGGCAATCTCGTAACTCCTGGTCTCTGTCAGAATAACAAGTAAAAGGAAATGTATGGGCTATGTAGTGAAACACAGCACTCTAGAGAATGGTGTCGGATATATTATCTTTTTTTGGTGAAAATGAATCGTATTCATTCTTCCTTTGATCCATAACTGTCTGAAGTAAAATGACTCTGATGGAAACACTGTTAAATTTACACTAAGATTGGAAGTTTGAACTTATCCACAGTTATTTTTAGAAGCAATAATTGACATAAATACATGTGATGCATTTTTTTTAACATCATAGTTTTCATGTGAAATTAAGTCCAACAAATCTCATTAAAATAAAAGATCTTCACAAGAGCAAAGGGAAAAATAGTCATTTACAGTGTGTTTGTCATAGCATAGGATGAATCTGATTAGACTTTATGCTCTGATGGCTATGCAGATCTGTTGTGTATTGATAGTGCAGTATTTCCATTTCAATACAGCTTCTCTTCAGACATTAAGTTGCCTAATACTGTATAGAGGCTGATTTCATGGAGTGTGAAATATTGATTTTAAATGCAAACATCACAATAGTCTTGCTTGAGCTGGCAGCACATCAGTATGCAATAAGTGTCATGTCCATACCCACTGAAATAAAAGCCTGCCACTGATGCTTGCAAATAGTGTAGTTTTCATTTGAGCTGTTCTGCAGGAATACAGAAGTAAGACTTTTAACATTTTTAGTTTGGGTTATTACATATCTGAAGAAATTAGTATTATCATAACATATTTATTCCTCAAACAGTTTTCTCTCTGACTTTTACTGCCTTTGTATTTATTATATGTAGTCAATATATACTTTATACTATCTATATTTGTTAGAATTGTAGATAATTAAGATAAAAACATCCTGTTTTTATGCCACACAATTGTACTGATTTGTACTTGCACTATGTCCAGCTTTTCCATAATGGTCTGGTTGCTGTGCTTCTGCGAAGTTGTCACGTTAAAAATGCTGTTTCCTTCAACTCAGTCAAACATGCTGGCCTCGAGAAATGTCATCCTCGTACTTCTGTGTTTTTATGTAATGACGAGTCCCAAAGGAGTATCAATGCTTTCGACTTTCTGTATTTCATATCATATAAGGGAAAGATAATCATAGTCTCTGACAGATCGTTAACACAAGTTAACACAACAGCACATAATATTATACATGATGCAATTCAGAAATACAACATCTCTGTGAGTATCCATTTTAAATCCATCTGTTGCATACCTCCTGTCATTAATCTTTATTTTGGTTGGCTATTATACAATTCCGTGATTATTCCAAGATATAATATTTCACATTTCAGCATTGAAACGTTGATCAATGACTAGACATGTTGGAGAATGGCAGAATTTAACTTGTAGCAATGAGTAAATGCTCCGTAATTTACTGAATGTTGTTCATTGTAGGAAGAAGTGCATTTCTGTCTCCACCTTAGCTGCAACTGAGTTTTTACTCTTGAGAAGGAGATTGTGAATTGGCAGATTATCTCAGAAAGCTGAGAGTGAATCTGAGATATTCTGCTCATTCATAATCTCTTTCTATGTCCAGATAACATTCTAATCTACTTTACTGTTAGTTTCTTCTCTCCAGTCTTCTGAGTAGGTTTCTTGACATTGTGTTGTAATTTGGTTTACTCTGAATGGTGTTTGGAACGCAGCGTTGATGTGAGACTGCTCAGCGTCTGTCTGAGAGGCGACAGTTTGTCCTCACATCAACTGACATAGGGGGACTCTTTTCTGAGCTCAGCCTTTGGGTTTGGAGAGCTTTGGATTGAGAGGATGTCTAGGGGGCTGGATTTAAGGTGATTAAAATATTTGAGTGCTCTCTTTCGAAAGCTAATTATCAGTGAATATCTGACTAAATCTGCTCTATATGCATTTGATGGTGTTTTTTCCAAGTATATGTAAACTATCCCCTTTACCCTCTTTAGTTGCTGTAAACACCAGATAATACATCAAAGAGAGATGAAGGAAGTTGCTGAACATGACTAAACGCAATGTGAATATAACTTTGAAACCTTGTCTCTGACATGATTTCTGCATGAGTCACAGAAGATAGATTTCTACCAACAGAGGTGGTGGTTTAACAATACAGACTGAAACTCTTGTGACCCCATGCTACTTCACTTTTATTATTGTTTTTATTGAGAGAGCACTAGCAGTGAAAATTACATACTGTACATTTAAGTGCCACCACTGTACTAGATACTTACTTTACTGGATGAAACAGTTTTATTCCAGCAGTGTGTAAATCTCTCTGACACTATCTGTCTCAGCTGTGGCATTTAAAAACCTTGGATGGATCCTGTGTTCTCTTTCTGTTCCAAAGCCTTTGTACTGTGGCCTACATACTGATTCTCGAGATTTAAAACCTCCCAAAGGTATCTGCAAAGGTCCCAGTGGGAAAGGTGACACTGTTTATGAGACTGCTCCAGATATTTTATTGAACAACTATCATACCAATCAGGATGCTCACCCCGTTAAACAAATTGAAGTCTTCAGTTCAAGATGCTTAAGGGCCAGCCATGATCATGCACTGTTTTTTATGTTGTATAAAAAGAATAAATGGTTGCATCATTAATTATATACTCTTGATTTACTTGCTCCAACATGATTAGGTTATCTTGTCTGTGTGTTGTTTCCTGTAGTTTTCTACATCAAGATGCATACTGTTGTATTGCTGTAGCACTTTACATGCAATGAAACTGTCAGTAGTTCTCTTTGAAATTAGTCTTAACTATATATCTATCTCTGTCTATTGTCTTTGTAAACCAAAGCCGAGACAAACTGGGCCTTTGATGTTTCTGCCTCCAAGGCTTCGTTATTGTAGAGAAACTGTACTGCATTGTCTCAACACCAAATGTTTGGCGTGACAGAACACAATACTAATTCTAACGATGGCTTGCCTGCTTCCGCTGATTTCAAAGCTGCTGGTGCTTTTTGTTTCCCACGGGAGTTGCAGGCTCTCCCTCACAGAGCCAAACAGCTTTCAGGCCCATCAATTATTTAGCACCTGTTGCCTTCAGGGAACTCCCTGAGAAATTACGACGATGAATGCAATCAGGAGGCAGGAAATATACATTTAAAAAAACAATATTTTTCAAGGTAGTTTTAGTATCTTGATGAGGACAGTGAATGGCAGAGATTGATTGAAATGCTGTGAAAAAATCGGAATGTTTTGCAAAACTCCCTATCCATATCGACACAAAAACAATGCACAATCACAAAAGGCACTTCGGTAGTTAAGGGAGGTCTTTCAAAAGATTACAAAAGACACTCTTATAGTGGGTAAATACACCACGTGATGTTGAAATGTTTCCCCTATTCTCCCTGTCTGCACTGAGTCCTTTATTATGAATAAGCATGAATGTTTTAAGACTGATAACTAGTTCAACATGCAGCCGAACCAGAACAGTGTTTTTGTTTCTCATTGAAATTTCACAAGAGGACGAAAGTATAAGTGTGTAATGGACTATATGGATTATATTGAAACACTAAATAACCTCTTAGAACACAGTTAAGGACATTCCTTCCGGAGGCATGAAGGCAGTATACAGTATTGGAAAAATCTTTGTGTTTATGATATAATAAAACAAATGATCTACAATGGAGGAAGTAACATGAGTGTCGGAAGTGTGCATCCTATCACATCCTTTATAGTCCTGCTGACGGGAAAGAAGATAAGAGAATCATGTGCAATTTATCAGTGTAACAAGGTTTTATCATAAGTGAAGTAACAATTCAATGACAGTAAAATGATTCACATAACTTCACAATGCTTCTCTGGAGAAAGATGATATATAATGTATATACTTTGCAGGGTTCTCCCCAGAAATTTTTAGTGTTGCGGCGTACCGTCTGTCCGGGGGGGTGCGAACGCTCATTAACGTCAGTCCGGGGGACACGGACAGATGGTCATCAACTCCGTCAGCCGGGGGACGGACGCTCGTCACCGTCGCGCGTGGAGTATAGCGGCGCTGACCTAGCGGTATAGCGGCGCTGACCTAGCGGTATAGCGGCGTAGTGGCGCTGTTCCACCGTCTGGGGAGAACCCTGATTAGGTGGGAGGCAAAAATGCTTGGGTGCTGCGCCTAAGCCGTATAATGGCAGGGAAAACCCTGCATTGAACTGCCGTGATTAAAACCTGTATGTCATAATTTGTGATAATTTATGGAGGCCCTGATAGACATTGTACTGGTTAGTTTTGTGCTGGCACTCCTGTTGGTTAGTCAACAGAAATCTCCCCCTCCTTTAACAAGCAAAGTTTTTGCCCTAGATGTCTGAAATTTGGAACGAGGTTGTGTGTGTAAATGTGTGTGTGTGTGAGGATGTTAGTGTTGAAGGCAGTTTACTGAACGTGGGTGTGGCAATGAGAGGGGCGTATAACAAAAAGACGCTAAACTTCCAAATTGATTCACACATACCTGCAAACTTGTTGCTTTTCTGCGACAATCGCCGTTTTCTTGGTCAATTGGGTCATTCATGTGAATCGCGTAGAACCGGAGAGTTTTTTGGGGGGAGGGGGAGTTATGGACGGGACATGGACGTGTACCAGAGATTATCAGTGAACTGCGAACATGTGCGCGCCTGAAGGGAGCCTTGAATTCGATAAAAACAACTTTTCTATCTCTACAACTCATTTTCAAGACGTGTCGATGACGCTGAGGTGAGGGGACTGATTGGAGGCTGGAGGCAACAAATTTGTCTTCAAAAAAAGAGCTTTACATTGCACCCCATTGGAGTTTAGAACTGGGTTCTTAACGGGGGGCTTTTAATTTGAAAGTAGCGACGGTTCGTAGCTTGCCGCTACAACAACAAGCGAACACAACCAAACAGCTACAGAGACCGAGGAGACGCTAGCATCTCCCGGATCTCAGCGGCTTTCCAGTTGCTCATCTTGACGTCCGCGGATGAAGTGATGGACTGACTGCTGTGATCAGCTGTTTCCTGGTTTTAAAACTCGCCGGCTGTGGGTCGCACAACAGTGCACATCATTGACACCTCCGCCCATCTCATGCAGTTTCCGGCATATCGACGTCTCGGATTTAGATTGCAATGGAGGTGGAAAAAAGTGCACCCTGCAAGGCGTCAAATTGGCGGACCAGAACAGACCCCCAATATACCGCCCTCTGTCTAAATCCGCGGACCTGGCGGCAAAAAGGACGGCCAAATTGGCGGCTTGCTGCCCAGTATAAAAACGGCTATTAATTATGCAAACAAGGGCAGCCATGCACTGCAGGCACACTGTCAAACAGAAGTGCACAAGAAGAAGGTGCAGGTCGTAGCATCAACACAGTGTAGCCAGCACCTTTCTTCCAAGCAGAGAGACAGCAACATTTTCAAAACCTATATTCATCTTGTTAAAACTTGCTTTTTTATTCTGCAGCAGATTGTGCTATTAAAGTTGTGTGCTGTTGCACATTTCATGAGAGAAGTTGTCAGTCTCATTTCTTATATAGCATAATATGACCATAGATACTTCAACAGCTCCCCCCCCCCGTGACACTGTCACCTTTTTTACTCTGAGGAGTTTGCAGGTCTGTTCACATACTTTCACAAGAAAGGGTTGTGATGAACTGAAAGACGAGTCAACTTGTTGACTATAACTGGGTGTGGCAGTGGGAGTCGTCTTTAATATAAAAAGGCAAAACTTCTCAACTAAATGTAGCGTGAACAAACTTTGTGGAATGACATACAACCGCACACACACACACACACACACACACTATTTTGCCACATACTGAAGCGAGTGTGGTGGCGTGACGTTACTGTACTTTGGCCGAAAGTTTTTGTTTCCCTTTTACAAGATGTTCCAGGGACAGAATGCGAGAAGGGACTAACTGCAGAACCGGAGCGTCCCGAAGGCCCCGCCCTACCAGTTCTAGACGCAGCCGTTGTAGATGTACACATGCGCGACTGCCACCGGTTTAGACGTACGCATGTGCAGAAACCCACACAACACACTTAACAGCTATCGGACATATTGCTGAATCTAGATCAGTTTATTCATCAAGACGTAAAAGTGTGTAACAGTTTGGGTACTTGTTTCTTGGTTGAGGTAGTTTGTACCGCAACACTCTTACTGGGGTTTCCGAAATGCTTGATGTTTATTACTAACATAAACATTAACTGACTATGCCCGGTTGTACGGCTACTTTTTTATCATTCATTAACAAAAATCTAAAAATAGGCATCTGTCCGTAGCATGTGCGCTACTAGCACAACAAATACAAGGCGCTATCTGATGACGTTGCTCTCTCGTATCTAGGCAACGCAGTACACAGTCTTAAAGGTTCTATTTCCACTCGCACATGCGTATGCCCAAAACAGTGGCTCTTGCACATGCGTATGTCTAAAACGGTGGGTATGGAACTCGCACATGCGTACATCTAGAACTGTACGGCGCTGCAGCTCGATAATATTGCAGAATGTGGACATCTGCTGCACCGTTTCTGAAATTGTAATTTCTTTATTCCCACTTTTTCTTTTCACATTTCTTTTTCATACACATGCACATGTCAAGTAAGTTGTATTCTGTATATCCCCAAAACATAAATTTGCCTCTAAACCCTTTATAGTTCATTCAGCATGTAACAGTTATTCTTATGCCCTCCAGACTACTGTTATGCGGTCAGGGTGGACTGCTACTTTATCACGACGTAAAATGTATTTCATCACAGTGTCACACTGTGAAGAAATTACAATCTGATCGAGCGATGTTTGACAACCTGTGTACTGATTTTGAGTTCATTTTGTAAATACACTTTAAGATGCACGCAAGGAGCGTTGTTTTAGTGTGACAGAAACTTTCTTCACACTGCTGATGAGTATTTTCTGAAATACCATGTGAATTCATAAAGCAAGACATACAGTTCAATTTAGTCAGTAGCACAGTAGAAAATAAAAAGTGGTAGTCACAAAAATAAGCAGCAGTTGCAAGTAGGAGGGTTAGACTGTAGGTCATCTGATATATAGCACAAACTATGGTTTTAGCTAAATGGCAGCATGTATGGTTGCCAAAAAAGATGGAAATTTGCCAGTGTATCAGTATGTTACGTACAGCATTAATAAAGCTCTTGTGCACAGACAAGCAATTGGTGAATGTATACAGGAGGTTAAAACATTTATTTTGTTTAGACTCCAGCCAGTGTAGCCAATGATGTTCATGCAAAGCTTTTATGTGTGAAATGTGTCCTATTGTAAGCATTTTCTTAGAGCTGTAGAGCTTTTATAAAAAGCATTTGTTCAAAGTAGCCAAAGAAAATATGTATTTTAAAGTCGGTAACACCAATACTCTCTGGTGTTCTTGGTGAAATAATTAACACTGTAGCAATTTTCCAAACCTGACATGCCTAGTTCATATATGACCCCAACAGATATGGAATCGCCTGCGGTTAGCAGGACAAAGCAGTAGAGTTAACAAGGTCCTGAGTGGTGACAGCTAGCATTCATGAAAGCTGGAATATCCCTATCTCAATGCAGCAATGGGAGATTGAAAAGTTGACAATCTCAACATGACCAGAGACTGAATAACAGGAAACGAAATGTAGAGAAAGTGTGTGTTTGTATGTGGAGATGTGCAGCCACATAAAGCTAAGAGTGAGCCCAGTGGTAATTTAGCACTTCTCAGCAGGTTGTCTTCCGGGAAGAGCTAATATGGACAGTGGGTTGCTATATACGTGTGTGTGTGTGTGTCTGTGCGTGCGTGTGTGTGCATGTTTGGCAGCTTTTCATTTCACAGAGTTCTGCTGACCTTGGCATTCTCAAGATTTCATCCCCTCTTCTTCTTTTCTTTCTCCATGTCCTATCACCCTTACTCCACCCAAATCCTTTTCCAGGACAGAGCTATTATTCCCCCTTTGTGAAGAAGAGCCAGGATCATCCAGCAGATCCGAAAAAGGGGACCAGCATCTCTTTCTTTCTTTCTTTCGTTCTTTCTTTCTTTCTTCTAAACAATTCCTTACAATGCTGTGATTAAAACAGACAGGACAGTGGTTAGCCTTTCGAGTGTAAAGACTACAGCCAATAGAAAGCCTAGATGTAATCATTAAATGTTAAAAGCTTGTGACTTTTCCTGCCATCTTCATTTCTGCTGGCTCATACTTTAAGGGTAAACCATGCCAGGGCTCTCATTATTTCAAAACATTGCTGTCAGAATTGCAGCGATGCAGTGAATGGCAGATTGAAGTTTTTCTATGCTTATTATTTTTGTCTTCACTTCAGAACACAACAGAGGATATTGAATAATACTGTATTAAAGCTAGGAATTTAAATGAGGACACAAACCAATGGCTGCATCATCGTTAGCTTTGGAAAGCATTTTTCTTAACAACAGCTAAACATTCCATAGTCAGTGTAAATAGTTGAAACATTGAGAAATGACAGACATTTTGGATGCTGCTACACAGCGGCATATTTCTTATTGTTTAAAGTGCTTCAGGTTGACAGCAGTAGAAACCCATGCTGCTGCTAGTCTTCCTATGGGAAAAAAAATGGCATAACCATTCAATTGAAATGACAACAAGTGCTTTTTGTGTTTTTTTAAAAACGTCTGACAGCCTATGCACATACATACTGAATGTGTACAAAACTGTATGTGTTTGGCTTCTTTCAACAAAGGAATTGATGACATGATTTCAGGGGCGGGCGAAATGAACACAACTCTATCTCCAAGGAATATTACAGTTTTAATCATTATCTCTTTTTAGGCTAATCCATTGAATAAAATGCCAGATAAATCAAGGTATTCATCACTTTGTTGCAAGATTTCTGTATATCTGATAAGCACTCCTGCTCATTCTTCTGCAACATTGTCCCCAATGGTCCAATACACTCTGAGGTATTACACCTTCTTTTATCATGACAGAAGAACATATACCAGTAAAGAAATTGTAATTGTCTTAAAGAAAAAATCTTCACATCACCTCATCCTAATTCCAGTGGAACGCCATTTTGATTTACAAATAACTCATTAAAAACAATCACAAATAGAATGTTAGCGTTGACAGGTTCACAAATGAATAGCAAGCTACAAACTCAAAGTGATGTTCATATCTCTGAATTTTACAAGATGAGACTACCGTATGTTTCTCTGATCTGCACCAGCCTGTTCTGAAGAATTTAATAATGTTTTATTATCTTTAAAAGCCTTGTAGAGTCCTGTAGGATATTGTCTCTTAATAAATCAATAAACTTTCTGACATGTAAATTTGCAAGCTTATATTATACCGTGCTGTGTGAATAATGTCCCTTAATATACAGGGTAGCCCAGATGGGGGTTGTATAAAGTCAAGGATTTACATCTATATTTCAGCATCCTGCTGGTGGTTGTGTGTGACGTGGAGTACAATGAGTGGATGACACAAGCTTCCTGCAACCTGACATTCCAAATGTTTCTGATGCATCTGTCTCGTGGAATAACATACTGTAAGTCATTATTGCGTGTCCTTACAGAAGTCTTCTCTTTCTGTGTTTCAGGCTGAATCTGTGTAGGCACCTATCCACTCTACTGGCAGAAAGTAGACATGTTCCTTGCCTCTGTTCCAGTATGGTAAGTTAATCTTTTGTGTCTCTATTAGCAGGGATAAATGTGTTCCTGAGGGAATAACAGCAGGGCTTCATGCATGACTTGTTGTACTGTAGATTTTAACAAAAAACGTGTTGGCTAAGAAACTGCAATGAAAAGACACAGGTTGAGGACCCTACCTGCTGGAAAGAAAAGGTAATATGAGGATAAGAATCCTTTCCATTTAGGGAAATGGACGTGGAAACCAACATAATGGTCAAATATGACCATTTTTCCTTCCTCTCCTTGTTTACCATGACGTATTTTGTAAGGAAGAGCATTTTGGACATGGGGGGAACTGTGACATGATTGAAAGAGCTTCTGGCATCTTTTCGCTATGTCGGTTTCCCTCTTGAAAGTGGTAGTTATATACAAACTCACCCGCAGGTGCATTGATATCAGGTGAATCCGTGGGTGGCTTTTCAAAATAGGCCAACAGAATGCACTGTTCGTTTCATGTATAGCTTTTTTGAATCTGCTACAGTATATTTAGCAGCCATAAATGCAGTGAAAATACATATATGCTAGTAGCCCAATTTCTGTATCTCATAATACACAAGAAATGTTTGTAGAATTATTGTTGCATAATCATATCAGTAAGACACATTTTATAAATGTCAGGTTCCAGTGTTGCACCCAGTGATGCAAGAAGGCTATATTTGTTTTACAAGAGCCGTCTCAAAATGGAGGCACAGATGCTTGTGGCCCAAGGGCTAAAAATGGGTTTTTCTACGGTTTGGTTATGGTGATTTCAGCCCAGGGTAACAAATCCAGAATCATTAAAGCCGCACTCTTGTACTCCCTATCATTGTGCTTAAAATGATAAGAGCAGCTCACAGCTCAATGCCAGCTACTGCGCCCATTCAGCAGTCCCAAATTGTACTGGCAAGGTTATAGGAGAGGACATGGCACAGTGAAATGGAAAACCAACGAGGCACGATTTAGCCAGTATCATGTTAATTATCTTTTTGTCTTTGATTATTTAAATCATGTACGTTGTAACTACATTGATGCTGTTTTTATTAAAGTAATGAGAAGGTAGTTTTACTTTAATTGCCAATATGACTGATCAAAGATATGGTGGAAATGTTGCCTGAGGTATATGAGGATCTGGTAAAAAAAACCCTGATAGCTCTGGGAGTGTGACGAAATGAAAGCAGACATTGCTGTTACTAGCCTGCAGTTACTGGTATTGTGATGACAGTAAAAATGATCTATACCAACTGTAGCCTTCCAGGCAGCTTGTGATTCTTTGGAGACATACAAAATGCTGAGTGTGGAAGACAGAATGGAGGTGCAAACTGTAATCTATCTGCCACCTTTAAATGAAAATCACATATATAATTGTTACAGCATCTTTTGGGTACTGACCTCAGATTCACCTCCACAGTCTGTGACTGAAGCACAGTTGCAGTGTAGGTTATTTTAAGGGTTTTAAAAGAGGTTCATTGCTAACAAAGTTTGTTTTTTGATGTAAAAGAGGATTTGAATAAAATAAATGGGATTTTGGTTTTACAATTGGGGCAAAGAAATGCTCTTTATTTGGCGGTCTAAGTCAAAGTCTTCAGTGTTTGAGGATTCTATTCTATTTCGATTCTATTAAAAGATTTCTTGAGCCAAAGGTGACTTAACTTTAAGATACCAATTTGCTAATATCACCTGAATTGTCTTAGACATTGGTGACCAGACATCTTATCTTTTATGAACACAATTGAAAATATATTATTTAAACACATTTTTAACGTAATAAACTGTCGAAAAAAGCATAAAAGAAGTTGCTAACACAAAGAGGTCTTTTGAAGGAGCTTTGTAGGGGGGATTAAAGGTGCTTTCAGACAGAGAGACAGCAGGGCGCATGGTGCTGCTGGCTACCGAAGCTACCAGCCTGTAGGCCACAGGCAGCTGCCATCCACCTTCTGTAATCTCGTCACGCAACTAATTAAAGCAGGCTCTATTTTAAAATAGAGGGAATGGTCAGCAACATGACAATATATAATTTAACTTACTAAGTTTGGCTTACTTGTATACTGAACATTATTTATCATTGCAGATTGGACGATTAGACTTGGATTGTTTCCTTCGCTGATGTTTCTGGTTTCTGCTTTGGTAACATGATAGTCTCTAACTTCTCTGACCCCAGTGGCTGGCATTATACTTCCTCTGCCCTGGAAGTATACGTCCTCATTATACTCCCAGTTTCAGTTGTTAAAACTGGCCTTACAAACACAAGCTAATGTGAAATGTGGTCAAGTGTATTTGCTGAAGTTTTAGTATTTATGGCACTTACTTGGAAAGACTTTGAATTTATACAAACCTTACATGAAAGCCAAGAGCCGGTTGCCCTGGAGTTAGGAGCTTCTTTTCTTAATTGTTAATCCTGTTTAATAGATTAGTTACGCTGAACACCTGCATGGTAGTGTTTGGGAATCAAATACAATATGCTGAGGTGAAAAGTTTTGAAACATTTTTAATTGCTGCTCTTACTTAAATATTGAAACAAAACAATACATTTATACCAAACAAACTGCATGACATACTGCATTCTGCACTGATGAAAACTTAACTATATACAATACACTGAGTTGCTGTGACTAATTGTAAATTAATACTAAAAAACAAAATAAACAAAAGCACTTTTGTTGAATTGAATGTTGAATTAATTTAGAGTCTTTATGTGAATGCAAATGTTAGGCAACAATGTTCTCAACAGCTTATCTTTAGCACACATTCAGCTCATTGCTTTAGCTCTTAGGCCAAAGGAGCATCACACTCACTGCATTTAGCATCTTGCAGCTATTTATACATAAACTAAATGGCTTAACTTTTATCATTTGGCCGGAACTTCCCATTTTAGTCATCATTCTCTGTGATGACTTAATTAATGATATGAAACAGCCTTGAGGGGGTATTGACTTTCCCTCTGGTCATTCCAACCACCCATCACCTAAACATCCACTTTCCTGCCATGTTAGTATATTGCTGTTACGTCACTTTGAACTTCTTTTTCATGCTTTCTATTCAATTCATACTATTTCCACCGTATCAACCATTAACAGCATCACCCCAAGCCACCCACACTAATAAAAAGCAGAAGTACATGTGGCTTCATATAACCATCACACCATCCTTCACATTTGGAAGCATGATTAATTATTTACAATTGCTGATATGAGAAGTCACACAATTAGGGACCATTACCTCTCAGTTTCCATAGTTCTGTTTTAGAGTGGCTTCTGCAAAGGTGCAATTATTTCAGTACTTTTGTTCACTCTCTCAGTGCCATGATGGGTTTAAGCCAAAATCCCATTGATAAGAAAGAAAGTACTCATCATGACTGCCTATAAAGGGATAATTATATATATTGTCTAAAATTACAGTAGTAACTTTAAGTAACCTTGACAAATTACCTTACAATTTGGTCCACTGGCGTCTGTACACAATTATATATGATACATGGAACAGTAACATCATCATTTACAAAATCTGAGCATACATCATACCTTCAGTGTAAATGGCAGATAAGTAAGTTAAGTTTATTTAACATAGCGCAGCTTTATACTTAATACTCAGTACTGAATGAAGAGGGGGAATACTTATGTAATCATCTCTTCATAGATTTTAATTGACATTACCTTGTAGAAATCTGTTTTTGCCTAGACATTAAATTTGTTTTTCTTTTTTTTTTATCTTTTGGGTTTTGTATATTTTTTTGTATGTTGAACATGATTCCATTTATAAAAGCAATGAAATGTGAAAACAAACCCTGTACCATGCTTGGTGTCCCTGTCTAAGATTTGCTTGCATATCCTACATTCCACTTAAGTGTTTCCATTCAGCCATGATGCTGATGCAACTTGTTTCTCTGTCTCCAGATTGGCGCAGATGCTTTGTGCACTGAATGATGACTGAGATCTTAAATTTGTTCTTTGAGATAGGTTTTAATGAAGCCCTGGGCACAAGCAAAAAGGCAGCAGCAAGATATAGACAAGCCTGTCTGGTGTTGTAATCCTGTTGGAGAAAACAAGTTTTTATCAGCTTGGATTTGCCATGTACTGCGGGGAAGACAATATAAGAAAAGAATGCATAAGACCCTTCACAGTTCAGTTTTTCATCAAAAGATCAGAGTCAGGATTAGGCATAGCTACAACAGAAAAAACAAGCATTTGATATGTTGTTTATTTTCATTTGGCCTCAATTAACCAATTAAGTCACAAAGAAATTCCTTTAAACAGTCGATGCCTGGAAAAACATCTTGAGAATGTCAACACACACACACCACTTGCATACAAGTACATGGCACAGGCATTACATAAATGACATACCAGCACATAAGCAACAGGCACATACTGAAGCTACTGTAGCAGAGAAATGTTTAAGACAACAGAATGAAGGAACAAGAACATCACACAAACGCAAGCAGATAAACAAGGAAATCTAAACAGCAGCAGCAAAAGTTAAGAAATATACATGTAAACAGGAAGCAGCAGACAGACAAATGTTTAGAAATACTGGTGGGTCGAGAAACAGCTGCATGTAACGTCTAACATGTTTTAATACATCTAAAATCTACCTTGGCGTGCTGACAACAAATCTGTTTGAGGCCACCTGCTGCATACCTATTCATGCAAAACTGCATGTTGCGTTAGTCCCTTTCTCTCAACACATCATCATCACTTCCCAACCTCAGAAGCACCAGGCACCCAGCAGCAGCTGTAGAGCATAAGTTGCCACATCAGAGGCTCTTCAAGGGAGCTGACAGTCGGCAGCATCATGCCATCAGGTGAAAAGGTGGCAGAGCATGAAAGGCATTAGATTCTATATAGATCAACAGGAAAATTGAATAGGGTTAGAATTTACATTGCTGCCTTTCCGTAAACAGCAGAGATAGACAATTTTAGCATTAGCCATAGAGAGTGAGTCAGAAATATCCTTTGAAACCTCGCCTTTAAAAACAGCTCAGATGCCTTTACTTACAGTTGTGAAAGTGAATATTCACCTTTTAATTTTTTAATTTGTGGTTGATATGTTTATCAGATCTTCTGTGCGTCATCAGCCACCTGATAACAGTGTGTACCAAACAGATTTAACACATGAAAGTGTCGATTGTGTAGAGCAAGTTGGAGCAATTGACAGCTGTTCTCAGCAGTAACTTAGAAGTGAAAGTGCAAGAGAAGTGATTATTGATCTCATCGATCTGGCACTGTGAAATTTACGCTCATGCTTGCTGTTGTTTTCTCTCAGATGTTAGAGCTGCTGGAGCTGCAGTGTCTCTCTATACCACTGACAGAGTGCAGCAGATCTCTCTTGCCTGCTGTGTTACATGTGACTGTATAGATAATGCATACATTTGAGCATTAAGACAGAGTGCAGCCATGTAGTGACAACATTGGGCCTTTGTCACAACATAATCATTGCAGAGAGTTGTAGTGGACACAGTGATAATGCATTCTTTGTTGGAACTCATCATCAATCATCCACTGAGACACATTTCAACTGTATGTCTGTTATTACTCTGAGAAAATATAACATCTATTCATCAGATCGAGGCAGAGTAGCTCAACCTTTGCACCATCGTGTTTTATAACTGCATCAATTTTAGTTAGAATTGGAAATAGATAGATTGTAGGCCATTTGTCATGACTAATCTGTGATGCTTTAATCACTGACTAGTTCGACTATCTCCAAGTCCCTCCTCCGTCTTTTTAGAGCCAGTTGACTTGTATTATCAGTACATTTGTTGATTTTATTTCCAATACAATAAGAGGGGTTGACGGCAAGGACAGAATGGCTGACATTTGATTGACAGTGAAATGTTCCAGGAGAGAGGCAGGGAAATTATCTGAATATTTAACATACGGATTAATCCGTTTCTTCATGTACTCCAGGATAACTTTGGCTGTGTATCAAAAATGCTGAGAGTTTGTCAAAATGTAAGTTCAGTTTTGTCTGAATATCGTTAGGGCTTCAAAGTTTCAGTGAGTATTTCTTGCAAATATTTAAAGCTTTGACAGCTATACGGTAACCTACATCATTATTTACTAACTGCTATTAGAATAACCACAAGTGGTAAGAGAGTAAAGGGACAGCAGGGGAGATATCAGCCACTGTCTAATCCATCTCCGCCTCCAATCTCTCAGAAGGCAACTTGACGGGGGACCAAGTATTGAGCTGTTGTAGGAGGGTTGAGCTCAGAAACATCCCAACAGATTTGAAGTAGTTGGACATTAATGCCTGCAATGTTAAAAGCCTAAAAGCATTCAGGTCAGCCCTGGAATCGCTACATCATTCCAATTAAAGGCATAATAAGTAAAGTATATTGTCTACAAACTACTAGACAGTGTTGTAAAATGTACCCAAAAGACATACATTAGTAAAAGTGAGAAGTCAAGTTGAAGTAAAGTTAAAGTATCTGATATTAAATGTCCTTAACTATCAAATGTATTTTTTAGGCAATAAGTGTATTCAGCTATCAAAAGTAAAAGTGAATTATTCATAAACTTGCATTTCCAACAATCTTCAAAGCCAGAGAAATCCATAATCTTATTCAAAGTATTGGGGTTAATTTGGTCACCTGTCAATAGCGTCAGATCCCCTTCACCCCATCTAGTTGCTATAACTTGCGGGGAAACGCGGGAATCACCCAACACAATGTCAGAGAGTAAAGAAGGCAAATAACTGGCTAGCTAGCCACTCAATTGTTGACTATTATTTGAAACCCTCAATCTTGAAGAGGCATTATTCATTTTCATTGGCAGTAGTGGCTGTTAAACAATATTGACAAAAACTCCCATGACCCCATGTCACTTCATGACATCATGAAACTCTGTCTTTTGTTATTGTTTTGATTTAGAGGCATAGAATAATGTACATTTTATATAGAAACCTAGAAGATCTCTGATTTTTGCTAAAAGTAATTGGAGTGAAAAGAAACATTCACTTCATTTAGGGAAAATAAGTTCACCTGTCTTGCTTATTTCCCATCGTTGCCTTTTGGCTTTACATCTTGTCGGTTTGATGTTTTAACAAGAGAGAAATCAGTTCACTCAATGAACTCTACTGCATTGAGCAGCAACACCTTAAGTAGGATGTAAGGGCATCTCAGTCAGCCGTCTAACTTCTCAGTCTCTCAAGCCATTGCTCTGTGTCTCATTTCCCAGAGTATTGATGTCTTTAAGTGAGCTTCCCAAGTGCCTGAAGGCAGTGGATCCTGTATAGATTGTTTTCAGGATGTTAGGACACAGCCGACTGGTGTAGCTCAACAGTAGACCCATGGTCATTCTTTTTAAATGTACTGGAGTGAAAGATATTTGGATGAGAGGGTAACTGATACTGTCTGTTGTACCTGAAAAGGGAAACAAAAAAACATACATTGTTTGATTTAACTCATATTTTCTGGAGCAACATGCAAGAAACAAAACTCAGTTTGCTCAATGTATTTTTGCCCCTCAGCTGAACATTATATCATCTTAATCAAACCAAACCTGACAATCTTGAATCTCTGAAGCACTTGACTTTTTAGCAACTTTTTTTTACTTTATTAATGACCCTCAGGCATCATTAGTGGATCTCTTTAAAAATATATATTTACATAACTGTTGGGGAAAACAATCAGTTTACACAAGAAAAAACTGTAATGATTCAGGGTAGTCTTTAAGAAGATGTGTGGACTCAAACAACTGCTTTGTCCTCGCAGAAGAAAGCACTGTTTTGAGAAGAAGAACAAAAAAAAGGGAGAAAGATTGTTCACTGTGAAAGGAAAAAAAAAAAAAATGGAAACAAAAGAAGAATCAATACTGTTGTTCTGCAGCATAGCCATGCAGGGAAGTGAATTGGATAGAGAGCTTGGATGGATAGGTGTAGAAAGTCACTGGAACTGGGAACCAATTTTGTGTTGCTGGCCTGCTCTTAAATGCTGCAGTGGACTCCTGCCAGGGTCTCCCTCCCCCTTCAGATCAGTGGTATTTCCTTTGTCAACCTCTACTGGTTTCTATTGAATTTCAATGAAAATTGGCTCCACGTTTGACAACTAAGTCAGATGACCAATCTTGTCTTTCACAGGCCACTTTATGGCTCATGTGCTTCTGTTGAAGCTAATCAAGTAATGTCTCTGACTGCAGTCTTGTAGCCTATTAAATGCACAGTATGTAGTTTTTGCTGTTAGGGATTTAGTTTGATGATTTCGTGAAGGAACACAAAATCATAGGCTGTGTCGTCCTCATTGTCTAACAACCGCCATTGCCCATGAAAATCTCACGTGGTTATGCCAGTAATGTCCATGGACCCTCTGCCTGAAACAAAATTTTTACCTCATGTCTGTCATAGGCCCCGGTCCTGAAAAGCCTATTCTGCTCTGATTGGTCAGCTGACACAGGCCAGCACTGCTCAAAGTGACTGGTCAGCTCTGCTTGTTTTTTTTTTTTTTTTTTTTTTTTTTAAACATCCAGTTAGTTCTAAACCAAAAATGTCATGCCTGCATATGTTAGAGAAGGAATATGATCGACTGAAAAAGAGAGTTTTTCTTAATATGTGCGCTTTAATGTTCTATTTCTATTTCATTGAATTCCCTGACATCCTTCCTCACTCTTTGACGTATCATGTGGGTTGACTGTATCTCGTGAATCCAATAATTGGAAGGTTGGTGGTGGTTCGATCCCCTGGCTCCCCAACTGCAAGCCAAAGTAAGCAAGATACTGAACCGCAAATTGCTCCTGATTAGCCGGTCAGCCCCTTGCCTGTTAACCTCTACCATCAGTGTATGAATGTGTGTGAATGGGTGAATATGACAAGTGTTGTAAAGTGCTTTGAGTGGTCAATAGATGGTAAAAACGCTATAGAAATGCAAGTCCATGTACCATTTACCATGTAATGTTTACCAGAAAGTTGCAGTGACGGAAAACCAAATGAAACACCCTGAGACTATAGTAGGATTGTTTTTAAACATTATAATATGAAAGTGTTGATTTAAATCAGAATTATGTTAAGGCATAATGCATGAACGCCTGTATTTACTATATGCCATGTACTATTTATAAGTACAATTATGTAATTTGGATTTCCAACAGGAAGTCAGATTAATTCTGCACCTCGATGGCTGTCTGTGGTGTGTAAGAGCTGGTGGATTGATTGGATTTTCTCTTTTAGTTGATTCATTATTTTTGAGTAGTAATTTAACAGAGGCACAGATGTTAGGTTAACAGAGACAAGGATAGAACAAATATCCCACCACCTGGTCAGTCACTCTTACTGGATTCAATTCAAAACATCTACATTCATAAGCATGCAGAGACAATCTGGCAGAGGCACAATCTCAAGAAAACATAATGGTCTTACCCAACTGACTAAGGGCTGACGGTGATTACAGAAGAGTCTGCAAGAGAAGTGCCCGAGTATAGAAGCTGGGAGAGTGCTCTGGAGAGTGTAGGCAGCTGGAATGCAGTAATTAGTCAGTGAAGCTCTTTGTGGTTAAGGGGCAGCTGACCGCTGGCTTTGGTTGCTTAACAGAATGACAGAGGTTCTTCCCTCTCTCAAATATGACTGTGATTAACATCAGCAATTACCTGCAGAAATAGCACCCCCTTTCTTCTTTCAGACAACGAGAAAGGAATATATAGCTTCAACCATAATGGGCTTTCTATGATACAGTGTACAGGCTCGACAATATAGTGTCATGGATTGCTATTTCAAAGGTATATTTGACTTTATGCTACCCTCATTGTCCCACATTTCTCATTTATGGTCTTGTTAATTAATCCTTCCAAGTAAGTTATTCCAAGATTTTTGAAATCTCCAAAAATGACACAGCTGCCGCTTTATTTGCTTAGATTTTACAAAACAATACAGATGTAAAGAGAGACAAACCCATCTGGCGTGAAGACAATAGAGTTTTCAAGAAAACAGGAAGCCTGTTTTCCACAAACCCAAATTAAGAAAAACAACAGACCAATAGTGTCAGAAGAATTCTGAGAACACATGAAGGCAACTTGCCCATTTAAACAAGAAATATCTTCCTTAAAAATAAAAAACTTAAAAAAAAAAACCTATCTTTTAATCGATGCAGCAATCTAACCTGATATTTGTGAAGGTCTAAATACGAGCTATCTGATCTCAACATTTATGTCTGCTGTCATTTATGGTTGGGCTAATGAGCTAACCCCTCAACACCTTGAGAATTTGTTTATGTTTACTTCCTCAGAACTGGCTAAGGTGGAGGGAGAGGGGTTTAATATGCACATTAATGAGCATGTCGTGTGGGCAGCATCTAATTACAATGACGCATTTGGGGCCTCATTTGATGATGGTGTCAGCAGTAACAGCCTCACGGCAAAATGAGGGTTCATGTTAGTCTGAATTACCATAGTAAGTCCCTCTGGAAGTTCTTCTTGTCTAAAAGTGTGCGTGTCTGTCAGAAAATGGAGGCACAAGCTTTATTTTTGTTTTTGTCCAACATTGTGTTGGAGAGATTTACAAGAACATGTTCTTTTGAGGTGAGACAGGAAGGCATTTATCGGCTCCTGTGTGGGCTAACCTTACATTTACAAGATCAAGCCAATGTTTTGGAAGATCTAATACTAATGGCATTGTTACTCTGGGATTTGTTGTTTCTTTAGTGATCTACCAGGGAATAACCTTGTTTATTACAAAGACCTCTATTATTTAATTCATAGCAAAAGGTAGAAATGGTAATGAAGGGAGCTTTTCAGAACAGGTCATATTCATATGAGCTATTATGGAAGTACAGGCTGCACTGTGTGCAGCACTCTGTTTTTTAAGGTTAGAAAAAGAGTCTTGCTGTGAGGTGACAGTGCTAACCTCCACTGTTTTCATGTCATTGTTTGAATTTCACATTTGGAAGCAAAATAGGCATTGAAATCAGTCAAATTTAAATAGGCCCTTGAACAGTGCATTTTAGAAATTCCATTTAACCAACTTTAGCTCATACATGCAGAGGCACATCGCATGTTGTTAAGTGGCAAATTATATCCATTGCATATACGGCTGCAACTCAGTATTGCTAATTACTGACAAACCTGCATTTTTTTTCACTTTTAATTGCTTATTGATAAATTGTGAAAATGCAACAATTTCCCAGAGCCCAAATTGATGTCTTCAGATTGCTTCTTTTGTCTGTCCAACAGTCCAAAACCGGAAGACTGTTAAATAAAAGCAGCGAACCCTTAGATTTAAGAAGCAGGAACCATCAAATCTGTGCCTAAAAAGGACTGAAACAATTGATCAATTAGTGGTTGGCAGGTGATTTTCTTTCAACTAGTGCACTAACTTTATTGTATGTATTAGTATATGTACATGAGACCTTCGATGCATTTGCATTATTTAATTGCCTTCTCACTGAATTGTGCATCTACATAAAGGACTTACAAGAAAAGATGCAGGCTTATACTGGGTATGATGTTTTGGACAAATTTGGCTATGTGTGATATTTCATATAATCTGGAAGACACTGATTTCCACCACCATGATGTTGACATTTTTGTTTTTTAATAAATTGTCTCAACAACTATAAGATGGATTGCGATAACAATTGGTACAGCAATTATGAATTGTAATCATTTTGGTGATCCCCTGACTTTAACCCTAGTGCCATAAAATATTTTCAGATATATTGGTTTATTACCAAATGCCTGCAGAAGCAATCACACAGAGTAGAACTGAGGCTGCTGGAAATGTCTGCCGCTATTTAGCAAATGTTTGCAAGTTAAACTGAAATGGTAAACTGGGTTAAATTCCATTCAAATTGCCTGCTAAACACCAGCATGCCTTTGTAATGCTAGCTTAAGCTTAAAGCAGAAATATGCCTAAGGCCATGTTTAGACCACCTTAAGTCCAGTGCAAAAAAAACAACCATCATTCATTAGAATGAGGCCAGGCCTGCTTCACAGGTGAGATAGCACAGGAAAGGGCTCCGGCAAAAACACCCCAACAAGGCTGTTTTTGATCTGAACACCCGATAGTAAATGATTAAACAAATATATTAATTAAAATCTTTCTGTAGCCTTTCCAACAGAGTATCCAGTCATTGGATGTTTGTTGACCTCAGTGGTCAATACATTTACCGTTTTGTAAGGCACTCTGGGATCATTATCAAAACACATTTGCTGCATTAACCACAGGCATCACGAACTCAATCAGGACTACGATCTAAAGGATTATGAATAACTAATTAAATAACTCAATAAGAGGCTTCCACAAATCGAGCTTGAACCTTAGTGGATAACGTAAAACTGGAATGCCGAGAGAATTTGTTACTTTGTGCAAATGGTGAAAAGATTTTTGTATGTGGCAGAACAGGATTTTGAGCGCTGTGTACTAAGTAAATCTCGAAAACAGATGAAGGAAACAAAATATGTGAATCGAGCTGCAAGAGCAATTATCAGGTATACAAAAAGAAAGATATGTGTGTCATAAATGTGTCTGGGGGCACTGATGCACTAAAGCCTGAAGCTGTTTTTCCATGATGATTCATCGATTTTGGTGTGTATTAAATTTAAGATTGGTTTGGATCCTTGGATCATCACACCACCATAACAAATTGCCTTAAGAAATCTGAATATTGTATCTTCTTTCACAGGTCATGCAAACTCTAAAAGATTAATTATTGATTTATTGAAAGTTCAGTATTCAGAGGTTTCTTACGAATCAAATCCTCATGCAGCTGTAGCATGAGTCACAAGTATTATGAGCAATTTAGCTGACAAACATGCTCCATGAAAGAAAAAGGCCAGGAATAATTATACTCCTTGGCTGAATAATGAGTTACAATCCTTAATGGCAGAGCAAAATGCCATGCTAAGATGCCAAATGAAACGCAAGCAAGTAAAATAGTTCCTCTGATAGCGTTACCTCCTGCAAACTGCAGGATCGTCTCCAAGATTAAGAGAGAGAAAATGGAAATCACAAACAAAACAGAAAAGTCAGACAAAAGTATCACCTGGTCTTTTAATGGGATTTGATTAAAATAATACATATGATATTACCAGACTTGTCTTTTAGTTTGAAATTCATATGATTAAACATTACAGAATTTCAGAAGATTGCTCAGCTGATTCTCTTGAAAACACAGTTGTTTAAGGAAAGTTTAATCAAATTTGGTATGGAGTAAAACTGGCTTTGATAAGCAATAACACTGCACTACAAGCTACTGCAAATGATTTCAACCAAAATGCATTCAACTTCTACTAATGTCGCTGTCTGCCAGTGATGTTAGTGCTCTCTGCCAGGCTGCTTTTTTATCCCTCTTAATGCCTATGCTTTTTTTCAATGGATTCCATCTTACTTACATTACTCATAACTGACCATTAAGCTTCTGCATTAAGTTGATTTTATAAGTACATGCAGGATATCTGTTAAGTGTCCACATCATCCGGTCAGATTCAGCTGTGCCTGAGTGGTCTGTAAGATATACACACAATGTCTTGTTGTTGATAGACTAAATACTGCACATGAGCTAGGAGACATGTATAACAATCTGCACTGCCATTTTTACCTCCATATGAGTAGGGTTAGGGGTTTCTTTATACTTCCATCATCTAAATGACTATTTGCTAAAAATGACAATGGCCTCATCGAAAAGTCCTCCTTTTAAACAATAATAAAGACGAAAGATAGTTGTGTTCTTTATCTGTTTATTGCTTAAATATGAGATTCGAGTGGTCATTTTTCCAATCAGCTTCATTCTTCATTGTTATATCTAAACTAGATATTTCTAGCGGTACTGATACAATGTAATATGGTAGTTAATTTACTGGTACCGGCTGTTGTTAGTTCACCATCTTGGTTGATTGCATCTAATAGATTATGATTAAAGAGAGTTAATTTAGAATATTTTGTCAGCCTGTCGATCTGCATTGTAAAGTTTATCTTTATTCATTTACTTACTCACCTATTTAGCTGTTCATTTACCTACACAATGTTGTCGTTTTTGCAGTAACTGTAGAATTACTTTGATAATGCCGTGTTTTATAACCTCAATAGCAATAGGTAAAAAAACATTGCTTAAGAGAACCAATCAATGGATAGCCTCCCTGTTATTATGAGCACTGGAGTAAAGCCCCATTGGCTTTCAGTCATGCCTACTATTGATTGTGAGGGCCATAATTTACCTTTGTCCCAAAGCAAGCTTTTCACCCCATTACGCTCTGCTCATGGCTCTTTGGCCAGAGCCAGTCTTGGTCTCCATCATCATTAACACCTGCATGGTCATTAAATTGAGCAGCCAGATAAAGGGACAGAGATTATAGATTACAACATTGCTCTTCACATCACCCTGGTTAATGATTTTTGTAAAGGTCTAATGGTTAGCATGGCAAAAGGCCAAACAGTACCAAAAAGTCACAAATGATACCACTAGAACACGTGTCAATGTGTTAGATTGTTTTGTACCTTGACCGTTGATATTCACTACAAGGCAGCTCCAGTCTCTGATAAATGAGACCTGAAGTTGATCAAGCTGAAGTAATACAGGATATATTTACTCACCTGAGACACATCAGGATTTCCCGAATAATTACACAAGATCACAAACAGGTGGATGGGACCAGCAACTGTGTATTCAGTAAACTGTGGGTGATTTGATGATTCTTAAAGCAGGACAGACCCCACCCCCTCAGAGAGAGAAAATTGTGACAAATATAACCCCCCAACACCCCGCAAGTCATTTTGTGGTAAACACGCCCTTAAATAACTGTCACAGTTGTTCTCGTGGACTACAGTGACTATCCTCAGGCACTTTGGGATACAAGGGAGTTTTGTCACATTCTTTGGCTTTGAAGTATTTGAGTTTCTGATAAAAACTAGGGTTGAAGCCCAGGAAATGCAGTTCTGTCATTTATTAGTGTTTCTTGTGAAAATTCAACTCCTCAGTGGTAAAGGTAACTGTGGGCAACTTGTAAATTAGCACCTGTGTCCTCATACGTCTCTTTGTGTGCTTCTTTTCATAGATATTGCGTAACTCTTTCAAATACGGGACAAAACCTTTACTAATAAAAGCTGTTTTGTAAGTTGCATCTGTTTCTTCCAACTATACTAAAGTGGTGGCTTATAGTTCACCTGTTAAAAAATTATCATGTTAGAACAAATATCAGCAAATCAAAGTGTGAGGGTAGTCAATTGGAAATGAGTGTAGAAGACACTCTTAAAGCAAGGGGCTTTTTTTTAAAAAGTCTGTCATCTGTTGCCTATCCAGTAAGCGGTAGCAGCAAACTGCCATTCAGCAGCTAATCTAATTAGCACAAAGCACATCCACAACAGCATGCTGCAAATCATGATATCCTTTTTGGACCAAGGTAGATTCATGATGGCTGTTTTGCTTGTGTTCATATGAATGTGGCATTACTCAGAGTTGTTTAATTTATGTATCTATTGGACTAAAAAGCTAAGAGAGCCTGTTTAATGTAGTGAACTAGCAGCTAACACACAACTCCCAGTTGGCCAGCCACAGGGTAGTGGGTGTAATCAGGCAGTGTGTGTTCATGTGTTTTCGAGGAGTGGCTCTGGAGTGGCCTGAAGGGAGGGGATGGGATTTTTTTTGGTTGGATACATTAAAAGTGTAACTTGCTTTTCATTCTTACCAACCCCGGCTTTAATATAACAGCAAAATGGCCCATATAAATGTGGCTATACCTGAAACCACAGAAACAATTCAATATAATTGATGCCCAAATGGTCACATCTAAATGTTTGCAGTAAGCACTGTCAAACAGCACTTCATGCAGACCATGCAACAATGGTGCATAACAATGCACTACACTATTGTTAAAGTCTTGGGTTTTGAAAGGACTACTTTCAATGTTGTGCATGCTGTTATATCTCCACCATGAATCCATTAGATATGTTAAACTGGAGCATAGTGCAGTATAACACTTCAATTATACCCTATAGAAATGGGTTCATTCCTTGGCAGCTGTCTGATGGATTCAAAGGTAGTTAAGGCTTAAAGCCATCCGTTCTTCAATCAATACAATTCTTTTCTGTAAAGCACTCCTACCAAAATGGCAACTGATAGCCTGAACAGTAGAGCACCGGCACATCAGGAATTAAATTAGGGTCCTCATCTAGATGGACTTAGCCCCCATGTATCATTCAGCAGTCAAATAACACACTGAGTAGCTTGAGAAAAGGTCAAGCTTACGTGATTGCCATTTCTCACAGCCTAATCCTCTGCAAACTAAGTGCGACCTCTTGTCAACAAAAACCAAGCTGAACGAAAATGCTTGCGTTTTAATGAAGACGAAAGGAGAGGTATTACGCTGTTTAGACAACAGAAATATAAATATTATTTTATTCTTGTATGTATTTAGGTGTTTCAGCTTGAAAGAGTATATACACACATGCACTCCTAATCGCAGTAGTCTGGTACATGAGATTATAGATATTTACAGTAGCAGAAATGTTGTTAAGCTGTAAAGATTTATAAACAACAAAGGTTAGAAAACTGTAGCCTCAGCCAGCTGTGCAGGCTTGATCACTCTCATCTTCAAGATGTAAATGTGTAGACAAAAGATGTTTCAACTGGCATCATTTTTCCTGCCACACTGACACTGACGTCTCATTGAATGTGAGTAATTTTGAATATGGTAATAACGCAGCTGACCAGCTGCAAATGAGTAGTGTTTGACAATATCAAGCCCTAGACTATGTCAATACAGATTAAGGGAAATTGTAGATTTGATATACAGTTAATGTTAAATAGTCTATTTCTGCAAGACTGAAGAATTTGTATAAAATAGTTGACAAAAAACAAACAAACAGCAAACACAAAAAAGGAGAATAACTGGATCCTCCCCCAGTTAGCAGTTGCCAGTCATCGATTTAAGAGGTAGCTTGACTTTTGCTGCAGTGAAGATTCAATCCCCTATTGATCCTCAAAGTGTCAAGTTCTTGTCAAGGAGGCCTACACCACTTCCTGATGCAATGCTGGGCAGGGCAAAGAATAAGTCTGAGCAAAGCCAAGGGAGGGAGAAAGAGAGAGGGAGGCTGGGGCTATTGTAAGTGCATATGTGTGTAGGTGTGGGGAATGGAAGGAATAAGTAATGTCACTAATATACCAAACCAACAGAAATAAAACAGCTGCATTGATTGTGTGGTTTATTGCGTAAGTGTCACATTGTTATACCACCAGAACGTTTCACAGGCCAATCAGACATATGGACTCATGGCTCTGCAGCTGGCACTACAGGGAGAAGTTAAGAAAAGCTAAAACTTATGGAAATATCCTCTGGTGCAATTCCAGCTTGGAGTTGTTTACTACTGCTTCCAGCACATATACAGGACCGCTCTGTCAATCAGTCTTGCAAGCTCCAGCGTCATTGTTGTGTTAAAATTATTAACCCAAGGTGAACAAAACAAAACAGAAAAAAAGTAATCAAACCTTGTGAAATGGGATATTAGCAACTTCTCTGTCGGTGTTGGATTTTTTGGATATTCTCTTTATTGGGTTGGGCAGTTGACCTTAATCTTAACCAAACAGTTTAGGTTATTATAATCATGTTTTGGGTGTTCTGTCTGTCCCATTTTCCTGAAGGTGATATCTTGGGAAACCCTCGACCAGATTACCTAAATTCAGCAAAAATGTTCACTTGAACTGAAATGATCAGATTTTTTTGGCCATAACTCAAGTATTCATATTCTAGTTATAGCACATTTTCAAAGTCTTCACTACATATTTAGTATTTATGAGCCTGGACAGACATGGATGTTGGCTGAGGTATGTAACTTTGAGGCCTTAATCTCTAGTTGTCCATAATATCATTACCATACTTTTATCATAGGTTTAGATTAGATGACTTGTGTGTGTTGTTTGGGACAGTCATTTGTGTTGGTTTGAAAAGCACCAACAAACAGACTGTTCTGTCATCCAGGTAAAATGACTTTCTGGATTCAGTAACAGATCACAAGTGAAAGAGAGGAGTAAAGATCAGATGAAATCCACACCAGACTTGGAATGAAATGAGCAGTGAGGACACACAAAAGGTTGACATTGTGGTTAACTATTGAAGTTTTCAGTTTTTCAAAGCATAACCCGTCATTTGATACAGTTCTATTCTCACCAGAATGAGAGATTAAGGCCCCTACTCCACCTTTACCTTCCTGTCTGACTCCGTTGTGCTTCTGTGGGAACTTTATGCCAGCTCAGCTGATTAGCTGACTGATGGTGGCTGTGCTCTTCCTTTCCAGGGTCATGCTAAGTTCTGCAAAAATATATAAAACATGATTGAATTTCTTTCAGTGCTCCAAATGCACCCACCGAACAGGTTGCAAAATGTTTTGCACAGGTAAAAAACGTTCACATCGGATGCAACTTAAGATTTGCAGGATTTTAACCAGGGAACATCTCATACTCGTACTGTTTAAGGACCTTCTGTAAATTCATGTGGAGCATTTCTTTTTTTCCAGAGCAAATATTGCTTTAAGAATTTAGCTACATAAACTGTCTTTAACCAATAAACATATTAAATATATTTTCTTTAAAGAGCAGCACTCACACTACAGGGGGACCTGCCTACCTTCAATGTCCATTAATCCATTGCCTGGGACAGCATGAGTTATTGGCAAGCAGCCTGTTGATGCTGTGTTATCTGATGTTCTGTAAATATAAACTGCCTGCTACAATAACTGTTCATGTTAACCTACTAGTGGTAACTGCAAGTAGCATATGGTGGGGTTGCGGATACCTTCCAACTGGCATCACAAATTGTTGAAGTGTGTCAGCACCAGCAGTGAACATGAGCAGTGATTTCATCAGTGTTAGCGGTCTGAGGTATGAAAAATCACGATTAATAGTTCACACTAATACAATCAACCCCCAAAACTGAGAGAAATCAGTTCTAGTCTGACCTTTAAAATACTAGAAAGGAATTTGGATTTTAGCATGCCAATAAGAGATGTTACAAAATATGTACAGTGATAATAACCATGATATTTATATTATTACCTTAATTGTATTAAATAATCTGTTAACTCTTAAATAATTTCTTTCTCTTTCCATTCTTGCCTTATCATAGCAGGTGGTGGTAATGCACATTATGCTGGTTGCCAGCCACCATAGGAACAAAAAGAAGTGCAGTAACTAGCTAGCATTGGCTTTTCGTGTGTTGATAGGATAGACCTGGGGGTTTGATTTAACCGCAAATCTTTCTTCCCAGATCTTTAAAGCAATTTTCTATAGCCAGTGTTCCAGAAATTCAATATCACCTGCAGCTTTCTTTAGTGTTGCATTTGAATCTAGCTGCTCAGATGTTTGGCCCAGTAGAACTGAATAAAGTATAAGAGATAAGAGATACGGCATAGAGGAGTTTACAGGGAGAAGAACTTGAATAGATTTGATGCTTTGGCTTGACATAGATTTCTCACTGTGTTGTGCTGTCCACTCGAATATTTGGTGTTTTAGTCTTATGTCATTGCTTACTATTGTCTGTCTGTGTTGAATGGTTATTCTTGCCCCAATTTCTTTTGGCATAAAAGCTTCTGAACAAAAATGTGTTTACAAAAGATTTTGTGAAATATTGACGACATTTTTGACAAACGTGTGTGAAAGGACGTGTAAAAAAGTTGAAAACTAAATTAAAAATGAAAAGATGTCCAGATCTTGAGTAGTAAAAGAAAATCATAACAATAGTTGCATTTCTCCTGGACATCAAACAGGGCAACGTAAGAAGGAAAAGGAAATAATAAAAATGCGTATTAGCAGGGCTGAGTTTCCTACACTTGCTTCATTCTGTGGCTTCTTTTGCAAATTGCCGAGGCTTTTGCAAACTGCAAACACTAAAAGTACAGACAGAACAGTCACGGGGACCAAAACGCTATTTCACCACTTACTGTATTCCAGCTGAGCTTTCACACTCCTGCAGGGAAGACAATCACACTTTTAAGTTATTTAATGCCACTTTTTGCAAATGCAGGAACAAGGAAGTACAAATTACACATTAAGTCCATATAGTTACAGCTGACTCGATTTTCCCCTCCTATTCGACTATCTTTCAGCTGCCAGTCAGCTGCCAGCCGGTTCCCAGCCACTAACAGTCCCCTCCTTCTCCTAGGGGGTGCTTAAATTCCACTGTAGACAAGCCCATTCATTCAATTGCAGGGTGTCCTCATGACATGGAACTTCCTTTACAAAAAACTTATACATCATTAAACCTAAACCATATTCTTCTACCCAATTACATCTCAGTGGCAAACATTACACTTTTATCCCACTACATTTATTTTAAAGTTAGTGTTAACCCTACTTGTTACTTTACTTACTTTATTTATATTTTACATCAATAATCTAAAGTAAGGTTAAGCCACCCAGCAGTATTTACAGTCATTAAAATAAGTTTGTCCTTTACTTGCAGCAGCCCTAAATTTATGAACACATTAATGCATCAATAGTTATAAGAGCATATACTATTGTATATTATTCTGAAATTGACCATTTGTTTAAACAAAGACAGAATGTTTATTTAGCTTGTTTAAGCACACAAAAATCAGTCAGTGAAGATCTTTTTGTTCTGATTAAAATATATTCTCCCAGGGCCACCCAAAAGCTTAGTAGGTAGACTGGTGACCCAGGTACAGAGACCCTGGAGAGGCCCAGGGTTCGAACCCGACCCACCTTATCCCCCGCCCCATGCCATTCTCCGCCCTGCCAAGGAAGGCCAAGAGAAATAAAACAGGTTCTCTCTTGGATTTCTCATGCACACCTGACGGTGTGGTCTAGCAGAAATCTAACAACATGACAAATGACATTTTTAATAACTAAAATAACAAACAAGAAAACAGCTCTTACAATATAATAGTGTATATGGTATCCTGGTATCAGTGCAGATAAAGTCAGCCACTGAGACGAGATCTGCGCACGCAATTTTTTAAATTCCTGTTAAATCATTGATTCCCAGACAGATTACTATCACTTTAATGCAGTAGTGTTAAAAAACAAAAAACTGAAGCATAATAACGATGACCTCATGGTATGGTAGCCTAATGATAATTAAATATGCCCTGTGTGGGAATCACACTTTCTCACACATGTCAAATACTGTATGCCTATCATACAGTAACAACAGCTGATTTCACCCTAGAGCAGAAAATATCTCTACAGTCAAACATAATTGTATCTGTGCTAGAAATGCCTCAAAATGAAGTCACAATCTTTACATTTGGTCTATCTGTTGGAAAACAAAATAAACATATATAATGCATGAAAGCTGATGGCTCTTTTACAAAATAAATAGCTTTAATAATCATACAGTGAAATACAGTGTTACATATATTATTTACACTGCAGGACAATTTGTTGGACATTTTAAAGAAAAAAAAACACATATAGAATACTCATGAAAAAACAGTTAAGCTGTGTGATACTGAAGGAGTCAGAGACAGGAATAGTAGCACAAGTCTTATAACTGCTCCATATTTCTCTTATGACATTAATCAAATACAATCCACGTTGCCTATGGTGATAAGCAAATTGACATCCACAAAAGTTGAAAAAAAATGCAAATATGTCTGTCTAACAGCAACATTAAATACATTAAATATGTCGAACATACATTAATCAATGGACTGATTTTGTATCTAGTTGACTTAGGGATGCACATGCATTGAGTCACACTGGCAGCTGCCATCAGTGGTAACAAGTAGACTGGAGTGTAGCAAGGAAATACCTGTCTAGATGGAAGACAGAAATCAATTAAAAAGGATGCAGATAACGACTGACATTTCTGCTTGCACCAAAGAGATTTTTATCTGTGAGATGAATGCTTGAGCTGGGACCGTCTGATTGGACTGTCCTTTTTGACAGCTGGGGCTGCAGAGAGGTCAGGTTTTACTTAATTGTTAGGAAAGCATCTTATGTAGCCTCTTGTGTTACTATTTAATATTATTGGTTTGATTTAGCTTCTGCTTTTATGATTGCTCAAACAAAGACTACCTCTAAAAGTTATCAATGTTGTGGCATTCATAAGGTCTATATTCGTGTACAACTTTCATGGTCCCATATTATACTGTTTTATACTGACAGCTGTCAGAGGTCCAACAACACATGCATTGCCCCAAACCCATCCGTGGTCCTGAATTTCAGCTGTCTAATAGTCGCTCAAGTGAGCTCTACTCAGAGCAGGCTGTTTCTGAGCCTGCACCTTTAAATGCTAATGAGCTCCGTCTGTCAACGCCTGCCTTGCCTGCTACACGCCTCTCTCAGGAGATGATGCCGCTGTCTCCAGTCTGCACATGTTTCCAGGCTTTATATATATATATATAATATTATCAACATTAAACTCGCTTCAAGCACCATTGCATAGTGGACCGAAGCAGAGCTAACTAGTTAGCCATTTTTCAGCCGACTTCACCATACTCTTAGGCAACTGTAAATACTATCAAAACGTGGCACATTACCTGTGGCTCGGGTGCAGTTGCTGGGTCCCGTATGGGTGGGACTGATCCTTTTACGAGGGTCAGTGTCGAGGCAAAGCCATCTTTGTACTGACCCTCGCTACTGAAGCAGTCCGACGTGAAGTGGTTAGCACACACATACAAGCTAGCATGAACCGCAGCTAGCACGTTGTCATTAAAAATGAAACGCAACCACTGTCTCTTCTGTTGTTCTGTGGCTGGGACAGAATATAGGCACTGATGTTGATTTTTACAACCAACAACAGAGCAATTTGCGTATCTAGCTTTGAGCGACGACGTTGCGAAACACTGCTATCTTACCGCTGGACACACCAAACTTCACTTCGGGGATGAACGCCCCCCTCTTGGATATCTCCTGTCACCGCGCAGCGGAGGCCGGTCTATGAAAATGACTCCTCATTACATAACGAAAGGAGCAGAATCTGAACAGCCTGTAGGAGCGCTGTTTTACCAGTGGATGGGCTGCAGAGACCATGCAGGACTTGTTTGCTTTCCTCTTTCTTGGAGTGGGCAGGCTCAGGGAAGACAAGCTTATATGTAGAGACCAGAGAAAACATGTTTTTCATAATATGGGACCTCTGACATTAGATAATCCCAAATTGTAGGTATGTTATTTTTTTGTATGTAACATATGTTCACATGTGATAATAACTTGGCACCAAGTATTACCAACTAATAGTCTTTAAATTGAACTTTTCAGCATCTTAGTATCATTTCTTCAGTTTAAAGTTTAAAGATCACTAATTAGATAACTTAAATTAAGAGGATTGAAGCAATGAAACAAATGACTGTGTGATGCACTTGTATTTCATTGCGTGACTCAAAGTGTTCCTCTCATTTGTTGTTGAGGCAAAAGTACAAATACTTAATTCATATGCCTCATCATGAGTCATTATGTTAGACTTTGTCCAATGAAAGAAACATTCAGCAAGTTGAATAAAATAAAATAGTAGTGGGTTCCTCGGGGCACTGTGATGCACCAATATGGGGATCTGCATGAAAAAGAAGAAGTATTATAATAGTAGATGTGTGTAATTGTTCATGGGTCACACAGATGGGCAGAAGCAGACATTTGCTAAGGCACTAAGATAAAGAATAACTCATTGCAGCATTGAGCACACAATAACACAGATGCACATGCAAAAATGTCATGCTGAATTTGTTGATTGTTATTTGGGCCAGCCAAACTTTTTGCAATTGTCTGTTGCAAACCCTCTTACACACACGCAGCCCTAAGGGAAGAATCTGGTTGTCACTTAGAGACAGATTTATTTGAGAAATAACATAATTCTAATTGTCCGGAAACCAGTATCCCATCTGCATCATAGTCACCCATGAAATTAAATTTTCACAAGACTAGCTCTGAGTTGATAGAAAATGCTTCAGGTGCAAAAGGATACAGAAAAATAAGGGGGAAAAAAAAACAAGAAAACTTTTGGTTTGATTTCTTTTAACTGTGGTCATCCGTGATGTAGGGGGAACAATGTAATATTTAAGTGATATTTAATATACATTTAATGTGTATTTAGGTGCTTCGTTTTTTCAACTTTAAGCTTCAAGGTCTGTATAGGTTGTTGAGCCAATGTAGTCCATTTTGCCTTGCTAACCTCAACCTTAATATTAAAATGAGGGCGATGGAGTACTGGATCAAACTAATGCACCAACTCCATGTGTTGTGCTAGATAATTCAGCGGTAACAAGAACTGAGCACTTTAATAAATGAATACAATAAATAATGATAAATTATTATTGATAAATGATAACAATTAATCATAAATAAATACAATGCTTTTCATCAACTGCTTACAGGCAGCTCATTTTTGTGCCCCGATTTTTGACGGTTGTCACTCTATATCAGATCTATATATATAACACTGTTAAGAAATTAACTCACTGAGTGATTAAACTTCTGAATGATCAGAAGTTTTGTGCACATGATTAAAGCTCATCATTAAACAAATAAAGAATTTTGGCTAACAGGCAGAAGGTATGCCTCTTTCCCTTGCTGGTGCTGTGAACCAGAAGTTGGTAGATCATAATGCTACCTTAACTTCTTTCAAACTTTAATTTGACACAAAATCACAAGGGTTGAAAATTCTGACCAATTCTGAGTTCTTTTCTCAAGATTCCTTTTTTTCTAGTTGACGGTCTTGTCATACTAGAAATGACATCAGTATTAATTGCTTCCGAGGACTTGTTTCATCATAGTCGGGGGAAAAAAAAAAAAGTCTGTTGCTATTCTGGACTGTCTGTAGAGGCGTTTTTAAACTTGGATGCACGTCTATAGCTTGCTGCTATCTCAGCCCTCACAGGAGCCAGAAATTCCAGATTTCAGCAAACTGGAGCAGGATTGCAACATTGGCACCCCTATGTAGTTGAATATGTCAAATGTTCACTTGCCTTTCAGCCCACCACGTTAGGAGACAACTCTGTGTCCCATTGGCATGCTCGATGTTTGACATTTTTTTGCCAGCAACTCCATTACTTCGGGTGGAATTCTGAGTTTCTGGTGAGCTGGATAGCTCTCTAAACCCCTCACATCTTCCAGCAAACAACCACATGTGGACCGGCTCATGAAAATTGAGACATCCAGCACAATGCTGTGCTATATTTCCATAAGTCTTCTTTCCCCCAATCTGTTTCCATGAAATCCTTTTTGATCATGTGCAATCCCTCCTCAGTACCTGGCTGCTGACCATTTTCTACACACAAATGTCCATTTGGCACGAAGAACGCAGCAGACATGATTCTGCTCAACATTTCCAAGCTGGACAAATTGGGCTAAGATACCAGCTGTTAAGCATGGGAAGGCTAATCAGTTTAGCAGAATGCTGAGGATTATGCAGTCAAAGAAGAGTTGTTGTTCTAAACACAAAATACTGCAGTGGAGCACACATCTGCCGTTGGTTTCGTTATCTAAGATTTTTCCTCTTGTTCATTCTGGAGGCTTGTCTTAGCCTTGTTATTTGCTCGCTGCTGTTTACCACAGGCCTGTTGTGAAGGAAAAGTCCAATTAACTGTGGATTTGGTGGCATGTGCTATCACATCAGGGTTCCCAGAGTCTCGCATCATCTGCGCTTGTGTGGCAGGGTGTGAGGGCTTCAGGCCAGCAGTTTTAAATCACTTCCCTCAGCTAAATGTATTGCATAAAGCATTGCATGTCTGCATGTGATAAAAAGAAATAGAGTGAGAGTTTCAGAGACTGTCAGTGTAAGACAGAGTTTGTGTTATGTATACTGTGCTTAGAGAAATTTGTGGTGATTTTTCTAGGCAACAGAAATCAAAAGTCAATTGGCGTTTCCTCAGATTTTAAGATCAAACCACTGTTTGACACATTCACATAAAAAAGATGGTAAATGTCTAGTTTGACCAGCACCAAAACTTCTTAAATATTGTGTCTGCAGTTTAGAACAAAAATATATTACGGTGTTCATCAAATTCTTGAGACTGAACTGCTTCCCTTAAGCTTTTTATACCCTTCTGTGATCTCGGTGGTAGGTGTGAGAGGGTGGGGGCAGCCTCCTTCTTTGGTCTTTTCGCTGCAAATTGTTCAAGACTGGCCTCATAAAACAAGGTCCCATGGTTCAGACACTGTTGGAGTCTGACTCAGGCACTGTGTGTTACAGGCAATGATGCAATAAACCTTTGTATAGGGAAGTCCTCACGCAGCATTACACTGTGGTGGTCACTCAGCATGGGGCCAAAGACACAAGTATTTTCCTGTTCCAGCCTTTTTAATCTTATCCAAAGGGGCTGTTTTTTGATGTTCACTGCCTCTTGCACAGCTTTCTGAGCAATTGCATTGTCCCCGTTTCTACTTCAGAATGCATATTTTTTTTTTTGTTTTTGTTTTTATTTTTATATTTTACAAATGTAGTCTGGCAGGTTTTTTTTCCTTTCATCCTCTCTTCTCCGTCTGTTTCTGTTTAAAGTATTGACACTTTCCTGACACCGTTTCCTTTTTTGTTTCATCTGCATATGGATCCATTTCCACAAATGTGCCTCTGACCTGAAAGTTTCCAGAATGTCTTTGTGACATTGTAGTGACCTTTTGAACTAATAGTCCCCGTGCTGCTATACAGTCTTTTCTTATTCACTTTTCCTTTGAGTGTTAAAAAATAATAGAGCTGAATTTGCTTTTCCTCCTTTCTGTTTTATTCTCTTTGAAGAGAGACGGATGAAAAGCAGGATGGGGGAGGTTGTTAATACTTTTCACAAAGCTTCTCCAGGCAATATGTATTGGAAGCTGGGAATGTCTCTACATGCACATGCTGAGTTAGACTGTCAAAATATGTATGTAGTATGTTGCCATTTCCATCAAACACTTCACCAATCAATTTACAATAGCACCTTATGCTGTGGGTAATGTAAATCCATTGCAGTGACACATATTTTAACATGGAAATCAAACATACACATTAACACATGTCAAACTCATTTTGTGCACACAAAACACTCAATATGATATGATGGAAGATGATTATCATATTCAGAAAATTAATAATTGACTCTTGATTTTAATTTGGCACCATCATTCTCATTAGTACAGTTAAATAGTTTATTTAAATTGAAAGGAGAGCTGCATTTGTTTGAAAAGTTGTGAGCAAACTATATCCAAAATATATAATGCACATTTCCAATTAAGGATCATTTTAATTGATTGATCCACCAAATATTGTTACTATTGATTGATTAATTGATACACTCCTAAAAATGTTGTTAAATGTAGTTGTGTGAAATGCTCATCACAATTTTTCAGAGCCCAAATCGATGTCCCCAAATAACAAAATCCAAAAACTTTTTATTTGCTAAACTTAAATGACAAAGGAGAGCAGTGAATCATTACAAGAAGCTGGAACCAGCAAGTGTTTGACATTTTTTAAAATTGTTGGCAGTTAATTTTCTTTCAATCACCTTATTTACAGTCCCCTTTAATTCAATCAAGCCTAATCCAATATCAAGCTCGGTAGCCCTGCATCACTCCAAATTTCACCCGTAACCGCTTCATCATAATTTAACAAACCAACCAACCAACCAACCAACAAACAGACACAAGTGAAATCATAACTTCCTTGGTGTATACAACTAATTGTTACACTTTACTTCAAATATGGTAACGTTGCACAGGAAGATCAATCCTGATTTGCACTTGAAACATGCAACCATTAAGTAATGTATTGACAGCAGTAATGTATGACTTGAATACTTGGACACCATGTAGTGGCAAGACAAGAAATAATTGTTGTCAGTGCTTCTGGTTGTGTGTGTAATTTCATTGAGCTTTGGGTAATTGTTACTGGGCTTAAAAGCCACTTTTGGCATGTTTGACATCAATCGAATTGAATGCACAAAGTTCGAATTGCCCTTCATTTCTTGGCATATAATGAAATCGCTGCCTGGGGTGATGTCTGACTACCAGTGTTGCAGATGATGACTCCAGCCCTGTTTTCTGTCTGGCTGACTTCAGACCTTGAAACCCGCTGAATTGGAATGTGAAATGATTTATGATAGAAGATGTTAAGTCTGGTCATTAATCCAACATGGAGACTATGATGTGCTGCTTAGACTTATGGAAACAGGCCAGTAATTGAAGGGATTTCATTGCAAACTTGAAGCTCTTCAGCCTACAATGCTGAATTGAAGAAAATTTCATCAACACAACATCAAAAACTAAAAATCAAGTCACAGAAATGCAGATTAACTGCACTGCTGCTGAGTTCAATGAATGTCACCTGTTTAACTCACAAAAATAGGACATTCACAGTTTCCGGGTTTTATGTAACAAGGACAAAAAGACAGTGAATAAGCATTGAAGTGAGTTGAGCCTTGTTGACAGAGTGCCCTTTTGTTCCTGGCGAGGACAGTTGCTAGATTGAACTGATCTGACTTTAGAGCCTAACCATTTATCTTGGTCAGTCATATCTGATCTGTGGCTGTCAAGTGGAGACAGGCTCCTCGGAGAAATAAACTGTTTGGAGAGCTAGTGAAGGGTCTACTTTACCTCTTGACCACGACGGCAGCATTTCCATTTCTGAAGATGTGTGTTGAATTGCTGAGAGGAATGAGTATATGTAGTTGATCTAATGAAAAATCTGCAACTATCATTAAATTGATTGTTCTGAATTTATCAAGCGGAAATGTTAAACATTCTCTAGTTTGATAAGTCTCAAATGGCAGAATTTGTTGCATTTCTTTCTTATATTTTATGTCAGACTGAATATTTGAAGTTTTTAAGATCACGTTTTTTTAACTGTTACTCAAACAGAACAAGTAATTTGATTATATCAAATTGGACTTTTTACAGAATTGCTGTTGTGATTTCTCACTGTTGACATTTCTCACTAAAGTTGTTGTGACCCAGGCACACTATAGCCAAGATCTCAAGGCAAATCTTTATTCATATCCATTAAAAATAGCCCGTGTAACACGTGCTGTCTAATTGCTCTCTACAAATTATTTTAAAGGAGCTTTTTTTAGTGTATGTGATTCAGTATTTCCCCTGGGATGAAGTTGTAGCAGTATAGGTGTCACACACTCCGTTTAAATGTGTCTGCCAGCAGCAGAGGAACTCTTAAGCACAAGAAGTACATAGAATGTGTGGTGTCTTTTACACTCGTCTGAAAAATGTTATCTTTAGTCAATGACAAGAAATTTCTCAAGAGCAACTGGAAGAGTACACCAAATAATATGCTAATTAGTGATAAAAACTCTTAAATCTATGCTAATCTTTTTCTGAATCCTATCTAAATAATCATTAATATCTCTGTGGGAATCTGTCAACTGTCGTGAATTGACAGCTGTCCCACGACACAAGCTCCTTGTGCACAGTAAGGCCTGGAGCCAGGCAGAAGAAAACCATCGCTTCATGTGGAATACCTCCCGTCCTCATCAACATGTATCTTCCAAATGTTAATTTCACAGATTAGTGTTTACTGTCATATTCCCTACAAATGATTGCATTTTTTGCGAATAATTATCCTGACTTGGCATTCAGCATTGCTTGCTTCAGTGTTAACATTAGAACCCGAAGCTTGCTGTTAGAATCGTTGAGCTAACATATTCAGGTTAGCGCAAGATACCTCATTTATATGGTATACAAATTGGTCTGGATATGGAGCGTCAGTAGTGGAAACAAAAAATATTATAATGTTAGTTTCTAAAGTTATAAGACCTCTCCTCTCTGTCCCCATGCTTTACTCACCATATCTTGCAGGTGTCTACTCTCCTCTCTTCTCCTCGTACAAGTTGCGGTCACATTTCAGCAGCAGATGTCTGCATACAAAGTACTGATATGGATTACAAAAATATTCTTCACTTATTGCCGTGATAATCAATAGTTGTAACAAAATCACATGGTACGCCTGAACTCGCACACCATGGGATCAAGTGATTTAGTAGATAATAATGATGAAAAATAGTCTTTCTTTATAATCAGTTTTGCACAAACACAACAAGATTATGGGTTAGAAGTTCAAATTGGGCAAAATAAATAAATAAATCCTTTCTACAAGCCTCCTCAAGCTGTTGGTCCTGCAGCCATATTTTCCGTGGAGCTTTTCACTTTAGTTCACCTCTCTCCAGGGACCCTACTGGAAAAAATTGCAAAAAATTAAAGAATCTATTGACACAGTTGCAGCTCAGCACCGTCACTCCAATTTAGAAGGCTGTGAGCTGATCCTTTTGACCGTGTCTTCCGGTACCTGGGCCATTTCTAAGCCACAGATGATAATCCTCGAGGGACCCTCATTAAGTCTTTGCTCCAATTAAGCCACACTCATTTTCCTGCAGCACAATTGTTCCGTACCACACTGCACAAATCCTCCAACAGTGGATTAGGCTGATCAGTGGGTGGGATGAAAATAGCAGCATTCGTGAGACGGTGCGAGAGGTGAGCATTTCTAAGGTGTCAGCAGCAACAGCTCACATGTCCGGTGGTGCCCATCAATCAATTCTAGATAGAAGCTATAGATTTTAAACTATTCTCAATTCCTAGCTATGAAGTATATGACTTATTTAAGCAGCTTGCATATGGCCTAACAAGAAGAACCACTGAGTAAGCCAGTTTTGCAGAACTGCGATAGAAATAAATTCCAGTAGCCATTACAGATTTTGGTGCCTACATTTTTTGTCTTATCCTTCACAGTTTCATAATCTGTTATGATTCCTGCAGTATGGATAAGAGAAACTATAAAGGTTGTCTTCACATGTCATTGACTTTGCACTCTGTTTCTTTCATAAAACCAATAGAGGTCTTGGGTTATGTTGTTTGTGAGTGACATGCAGGTTCTGCATGCACATCATATTTATATATACATAGTACACAGAAAAAACGCACTTATACTGAATTGCCTTGACTTGTTTATCTATATTACATTGTAGTTTGTATGTCGTTTTGGCATTCTCGGCATGACAAGCCTTGGTGAGTTTACTTTTACTGTTCATGAATGCAGCCTGTTTGTAAGAGACACTGAGTGACGAGAACAAGGGAACCAGTGTTTTACGTATGGTGGGGATGCTTTACAATCAGTTACTTGTTTAATCCTGGATTCTTTACGGTTGACTGAACGTGCCGCTCTCTCCCAATCAATAAACAACGCTGTCAACCCGGAACACCGCAGCCATAGCAATCCCAGGCGTCTGCAGATCAGTCAAGCAGTATGGATAAATTGTACTGGAAAGTAGCTAACATTTGCTCAATAGCTATATGTTTTGCAATGATCTTCTGTGAAATAAAAGGGCAAAAAAGCACTAAAAGTTGGTTCATAGAGTTAAATGTAAACAGTTGCTCATGCATCTCAACAGCCAGTCATCTAGTAATAAACATTGGCTGTCTAGGTCTGAACCACAAAATTGAATGGCATAGGCCTTGCAAATGCTACTCACTTGTCTTTCCCAACTCAAATGGTGGTGTAATGAGCCATTCTCTGGCAGCTGCCAAAGCAGAAAAATGATCAAGTTGACCAGGCATGGAGAAAGATGTGGTGCATATGTTGAATGGGTATTTTCTTGCCTACTACCCTGGTGTGGTTTAGGTGATGTTCTTCTTCGGACTGACATTTCTTCCGGGAGGTTTATCCTGGTTCGCTGGGCATTTGTGGTGGGTGAGTTGGTTTAAGTCGTGAGCTCACTCTCCATGTCTTCTTTGATTTGTGTTTCTTTTGTTTTCTTTCAGACCCTGGAGTAAGTGACCTGTGTATAGAGGTGCACTGGGGGAAGGACTTCTTTGTTTCTATTGCAGTGTATGGACATCTGACATTGGAAAACCCAGCAGGTATGTCAAAATATATCATATCTTCCTGTAATTGTGGATTCTGTGGCCTCTATTCAGTTCTTTAGTCAGATTTGGACGAAAGGGCAGTTTTGAATGAAAAGGAAGCTAAACAAATCTGGCTAACAATAGCCTACAGTATTTTGGGAAAAACCCATACCATCTCTTGAAGTGAATTTGTGGTAGTCCGCTACATTTTCAACATTGGCCACCACATATTAATTTGCTGTTTTTGGGGTTGCACTTCCCATTTTTTTGTTCTCTTCTGCAAAGAAGACGGATGGCCTCATCGTCGAGACCATGTGATGTACTGTTGGCTTTTTCCCAACAGCTAACACTGTGAAAGAAGCGTCTGTGGAATGGTAATATAAGCCTCACAACCCCTGCAAAATGACTAGGTGTACTGTCCGAGTTTGGGCAATTCGGTACAATAAAATTTGGATTACATTTCATCTTCATCCAAGTTAGCTCCGTGCTAGGCCGAAAGTGAGTCGTTCAGTGGAAGTCTTGAGTGCGCATGCTCTATGGCACCCCAACTAGAGAGCAACCGCCACAATTAAAGTCTGATTCTGGGAAACACTGATTATCTTTATAGGACAGATCTGAACATAATAATAAACAAGGTAGGGAAGGGTGGCATTACCCCCTGTATTTGAAAAATGCAGTAGAGAAGTGAGGGAGCAACAACTGTAGGTGTAGCCTCCTAATGTAACATGTGAGGCAGGCGATTAGGGGACACAGGGGAGACCAACTGACCACTGTACAGTTGTACGAACATCGACGTGTAGCTGGTGTTCTGAGCTAACCAGCCATGAAAAGCTACTTCCTCTCTGCTGGAAAGAAGGGGACTGGTGGAGCTTTGGCAGCATATTTTTGACCCTTTGAGACAGTCTGTGTGGGTACCTGTGATGTAGCAGTGCTAGCGGCTCAATCATGACAGACTCTTTTGTGTGTGTGTGTGTGGCTTTGGGGAAGTGCTCACACATTGCTGCTACAAGCTCATTTTTTTATTTTTTTTTAACACATAACCAATATTACGTCTGAAAACCCATCTGTATAAAAATCAGAGCCAACCAGAATCAGAGTGATTACATATAGTTTTTAGTGTTTAGTGTGTAATTCATCTTTGACTACTTTAGCTTCGCTTTCACCCTGCAGCAAGACACTGAAAGCCGTTACATTTATTTTGAAACTACGCCCTATTCACACAACTGATACCTTTTTTCAAGTGTCAGAAATTTGCAGGCCTGATGTCACTGTGCCATCTGTTCCAGTATGTAGATCCCCTGACAGTGAAAGCCCAATTACCCCCAGTTATGATATATCTCAGATAATTAACACGTTTGTAATGCTCTACTTGCATTTAAATGTGATTTTCAGCATCACACACCCTGAAGTTTACTACAACACATTGTTGTCAGTGGTTAAATTGAGATATTATCTATGTGTCTGTGGAGTATTAAACATTGCAGGTCAGATTTTTCCTCCATGCTCTCGTTTTTCGAAAAAGCACTGCAGCAAATGTGAAAGAAAAAAGAAGGGTTCCCGTTGTGCTGCTCCCTGGGATTTTACTATTTTTGGAAATTGTAAACATAGATAGGCCTTCTTGTCTTTCCCATCATGTGTCTCAAATAGCCTCAATAACCACAGTGTAAAAAGCTAATCATGTCAAATTCCAGCAAACAGCCATGCTAAATGAAGTATGCCCATGATAATGTGCCAATGTAGACATTTGCTGCAGTCATCGAGGTTTGACATGACAGATAGCACAAGTCATAAGAAGATGGTATCATGACAGTTATTTGGGAAAGTATAAAATGATTTAAGCAATTATATAGGGAATCAAATTACTGTGACTCACATGAGTGAAGATGAAGGGAATTTTAGAATTCAACCTCCCTAATAAACATTCACCTTGATAGGACTTTGTTGCTGATCATCAAGTTCTCATGTTATAAGTCAAGCAAGCGAGCTAGCTAGCACACAAGTACCTGCTTTTTGAAAACATGCATGTGCCTGATACATGCAGACAGAAGATCAAAACAAGAATTACAAAGCACATTGAATACCTGCGTCATCAGCCGTGTTTGAACAGTTCTTTTGTCTGAGAAAAAAAAATAAGACAAAGGGGGAAAAACAAGTGGTTTACTTAAGTGAATCACCAGCCTTAACATTGCTTCCTAATGCTTAGAGGCATCAAAGTGGCATTTTCTTCCCAAAGGGCAGAGATGACACAGAATAACTTGGAGGGTGTCAGGCACATCTAGCCAACATGCTTAAATGCCCAGGCTCAAATGCCAATGCTGCATGTTTCTGGTCCGACCTAATGTCTGGTTAAGATTTCCTTTCATGTCACATTTTCAATAAAAGCACCCAGGCAAGACGTGGCAAGAAAAGACTGCGACCGGTTGGAAATTAATGTGATCGCGTCGGGGAAGGGACTGTGCTGAACGACGTGTGGAAAGAAAATGTGTCTGTGAACCCCCTTGCTGCCGTGAGGCATAACACAATTAGACTTTAGATTGTTTTTTCCTCTCCCTCTGCCCATCTGATTTCTGCTCTTGCCAGGCTATTCTCTTTCATCTGCTTTATTCCTCTGTATTGTCATAATGTAGCAGACCCTGAGTGCTCTCACAGATCACTGGTACAGCTTATCAGTGAAGTGGTGCCGCTTCAAATTGGGTCCCTTAATTTAGTCTCTCTACATTCATTCTCAGGATTACACTTTCAGGGGAAAAGGCTGTAGTGGTGGAGAGGATAGATAAACATACTTTTAGGTAGAACAATCGAGAGTAGTACATGGAAATCTCATGCCGAGTTTAGGAACTGAGAGACGAAAGAAGAGTGTGTTTGCAGTTCTGAATGTTGAAGCAGGTCTTTGCTTTTGAAAACGCCTTCCCTGATCAATCCTCAGCGGTGTTGGAGAAATAAGTGGAGGTTTGACATTGGGTCAGGAAAAATTTAAGCAAATCTCAGAAATATTTTTACTCCTTTTACTCCTTTACTCCAAACCTAGCAGTTTGACATTAATTAACCCACACAGGTTATACTAGTAAATTAGTTATGGACAAAACCTCACTTAAGAATTATTTAGAGTTATATCAGCATCATTTCTTGTAGTTTTGTGTTTTGTTACATAACAATAAACCATGTTTACGAGGTGTTATTAAGGGAGGCTGAGGCTCTACCACCTCAGGAGGCCCGTACAGACCAAAGCATATTAAGATCATAATTCATCAACAGCAGCTTCCTTATTTACTTGAGGGAAAACTCTTTATTAATGGCCCAGTAGTTGAAAAATATGGTTTTGCAAAATAGGAAATGTAAAAAGTGCCTTATAATGCATAATAAATAGTGAAATGCTACTTATATGCTTGCAAAAAAGAAATAGTTGGTGAATAGTTTTACGTCAATGGATTGTGTTGTCCTTGATGATGTGGCCATACTACATACTTCACTGTAAATGGACAGTACAGAGACTCACTGAAGTTACTGTAAGTGACTACTGTGCACTCAGGTGGCTGTAATTAAAGGCAAGCCCGCTACGCTGTCCGGTGGCCGTGCGATTATATTTTTTCACGGGGTATCAAGGCCAAAGTGTGGGGCAACGGCGGCCACCAAAGTGTTTGTTGAAGAGTGCCGGAGTGTCTGTTCCAGCCCCTCCCCTCTCTGTGCATCAAGGAGGAGGGGCGGGGGGAGCAGTGCAGAGAGCTCCGGGTCAGCGGTTTGCCCGGAGCAAGGATCACAGCGCAAATTTGAACTATATCGATGTATGCGATATGGTCTAATTCCATATCACATTTCAAAAATATATCGATATAAGTTTTATATCGATATATCGCCCAGCCCTAACAGTACATCAGTTTCAAAGGTGCAGTGCAAGATCTACCATGGAGGTAAACACACTGAATGTTCAGAATGTTTTGACTGTAAGCACTGAAGTAGAATAGCGTATGGTATGGTTGCAGCTGTCCAAAAGTGTACATTTACTGAATTTAATGTGTATTTTTACCTACTCTCTGGCTTCTACACTAGTATATGCTCCATTTTCTGACTTGTTGTCAGATGCTGATGTTTCATCATAACCAGAGCAGCTGTCTCCAAATTTACATTTCAAATTGTTTTTTAGGCATCACTCTTCAATGTGAGAGTTGAAACAATATGTGGCCGCATTTTACTGGAACGAACGTAAAGGCATGATTAAGCCATTAAGGCCACATCTGCCAGCCTAATTCCTTTTTAATTTGCTGAGAACTCGGCTGTATATTGCTACAGTGGATCTGACATTTTGATTAAGCAAGAGCTGTAAAAATGATTACCGTGAGGTTGCACAGTGCTACTGCTCACATCACTGTGGAGAATAGTAACCAGTGGTCCACAGTGTCTACCTCTGCCAAACCAGCACACCGCAGAAATTGCACTGACCTCCTCAGTGTCATTACAGCAACCTGTGTCACCCATTTAACACAGAGAAGGTTTTTTTTTGCCATGTACATCAAATACCAGTAAAACCAGTATCATTTTATGGAATACTTAGACATTACAGCTGAGCTTATTACATCAGTGTATTTAAAGCTATTTTAAAGACCTTTTTTCATGGTAAATCCCTCTTGAGATTTTCTTTTTTTAATACTGCCGTTGGCATAAACACTGGGACTGGAAATAGAACTCTTAGATTAATTTGACACACAGGATACCAACTTGCAACACTGAAGCATAGAAACCACGAATGATGGTGGTAAATGCTGTCAATATATGTTTAACAAAAGGATTTCCAGTTTGCATGCATAATTCCCTACTTATGCATTAGTATATCCTCATGCATATTGATGCTAGGTTTGTGCCTGACAAGGGAAGAATTAACCTAGGATGATTTTACCTCTAAATCTGTTTGGTTAATTTCCCACCAGAGGACCGCAGGAGAGATCAGCCTGTTGATTTCTGTCAAATGACTACAGTATGTGGGTTTTTTGTGTTAAGTGAGTTGTCTTAAGCCTGATAAATTTAGACATATTTAAACAATTAAGGATAAACCTGGAAAGATACTGCATTTGTCCTCATCTGAGAGTTGCTGGTTTGAATCTGCAGTCAGTAGAACTGGCCAAATGAACGGTCTGCACTCCCCCTTTGCCGTCTGGTGTCTGCAGTGAAGCTGATCAGTAATGTAAGGAGGAAGAGTGTGACTGTACTGAGCTGCTGCCCTGTACATAATATACAAAAGTACACACTGTGACTGTGTGACGGAAGGATTTTTAAGCGCATCGTTGCTGCAAGACATGTCATATATAAATCCTTATCCTTATGCAATGTTTACAGCCAGTGAGTGTATCTATAGAAGCAGCCTAGCGTCAGAGCGCTAAGATCTTACAGAGTATCGAGCATATTTAAAGCTTTATATATACTTGTTGAAGTTCAGTGAATGCGATTTTCCTGATGGTGGGTTTCATGAATATGTATGAAGCTGAGGAACTGCTTCGGTTAACAGTGTACTTACTGCCCGGCTTTCACGCTCAGAAGCACCTGAGCACATGACTTTACGCTATAATAATACACAGTTTTAATGTAATTGTAACGATACACATTTCCCTGTGACATTCAGTGGAGTCTCATGGATTAGTTTGATAAAAAAAATTCTGTGTGCTGGAATGATGGGAATCTGAGGCAAAATTCAGCCAGCCAAAGCACTGAGCATTGGTGGTAGCAGGCAATTATAATCGACAAGGGGATTCAAGGATTTCTCAAAGCATTCTGCGCACATCCTTGTCAAAGCACAGTTTGACTGGTATAGTGAGTGGGATGTGTCAGACAAACAAAACAGGGTGAGAACTGTCTGAAAGCTATGGAGTTGTCTGTTCTGACTAATGTTGCAAAGCCAAAGCAGAGTAAAGCAGTAGGCACAATGGACAGCTCCGCTCTGTGCCATGTTCTCCTAAGGACCTTGGACAGCTCCCCAGGGATCTGACCACAGTCATAGACAGTTCATCTGGAGTTTATCTACGGGGCAAAGACCCGAGTATCTTTCTTTTTCATTTTCCCTTACTTCTCATGTCCGTACTCACTTCAACAGCAAATTCTTTAAGAATTCAAGGTACTCTGCTTCTCGTGATTATTGGATCAGTGAGCAAACTTTTTTCTAACAGATTTAGTTGGCTTTTCGACTTATTAACTCACTTTTTGTGAGGTAATCTATTACCAAACTGTCCCAGAACCCATCCTAGTGGTCACACATTTGTCTGGAGATATGTTCCAAGGGAGCCCGAAATGCATAAATGCTGTATCGAAATTTAAAATGGTTACTATTTGTATATTTAATTCATCAGTCGGGAGCTGTCTGCAGAATGACATGATAAAGTCATGCCTGTGTATGTTCTGAGCAAAAAATGGCTACAGACCAGCCACATTTAAAGGGTAACTCCAACCATTTTGTAGATTAAAGTGTGCTTGCAGGGTTTGGGGTGTACTATGTGAAAGTAGTATGGAGTCTTTTGTGGCTCCAGAGTAATCTGCAAGTAATCTGATAAATTGCCTTCAGTGATGTCACTCAGTGACTGTGTTGCAGTGTGGGTAATGTTGGCAATAGGTTGTGAAAAGCAGTCCAGTGTTCTAGCATTGTACTCCCGTAACACTGTTGAAATCTCTGCAGACAGTTTAAAAAATAAAAGATTAAAAACAATACAGCGGAACCAGAGATAGTCCACTTCTAAATGACAAACACACACACACACAAGCACACATAAAAAACACAACACAAAAATACTCAACTTGCGTTGTCACAGGCGACACTACCCTTGGCAACAAGCTGACACTTTATTGTCTCGATTTTGGCATTCTTTCCATGTCCTAGTGTCTAACTTCTATGAACAGATTACAGATAGGTAAAAACAAATTCAATAACTGAAGTTCACTGTTACAAACAAACTACACTTACAAGAATAAAAAGCAGGCGTCCTAAACGGTGACTGGTTCAATGTAAATGAAAGCTTTCATGTTTCATTACTGCAGCCCTGATAAGCATCAGGTCATCATCATGAATAGAATAACCTTTTATAGCCAGAGTGTGATCGCACAATATTTCACCTTATCCCGAACTGGCTCATCTGGAGCTGTCTACATTGTACGTGACTGTTTATTACAAATGACATTGCTAGAATTTGAAGACAATCAAATTTTGCCTAGAACATTCGTGAAGTTGAAAGAGTACATAATGTTACAAGCACGGTGAGACTGGCTGTTCTGGAAAACCAATAGGTTGAATAAAGCTGGCGAAGGCTTTATTTGTCAGCTTCCTGTTCCAGTTTTTCTGTTCACACACAAGTGAGTTTACTTCATTCTGAATAAATAGTCATTGGAGAGTCACAGCATGAGGAATTGCGTCACTGTAATATTGCTTTCATACAATCGACATGTTTATACTTATGATACAGTTAGACTCTTACTATGGGTTTACTGAGTCATGCTGTGCACTGTTGAAGGTTGTAATGGAAATTCTTTGCATTAGATGAAACATTTCTCACCAGAGTGCTTGGGACTAAAGATCAAGAAGAAAGATGTGTATCAAAGACTAAAAATACCCCTCCAGAGGGTGAAAGTTATCGGATGTCAAAGGAAATGCATTTCAAATTTATGGAGGGAATGCATTTCGAATGTTCTCTTCTTCTGCCACATCTATCTTGTGAGCAAAAAGCTAAATGTGAGCAGTAGTGTTTTTTTTTTCTTTGATGTTATGCATTAATGAAATTAAATGTCTTATACTTAGTAATTATACAATTTTAGCATTGGTGTAATTCCCCCATTTTCCAGCTTCATTATTGCCTGTGAAATGTTTAAAGCCCCTGATGTATTTCTTATCTTCAGATGCCATTGTTGTTTCGCAGAACTCTTTTCTTTTCGCACGTGAGATAGTGGAGTCCTAGATGTGTTAATCATGCAGCTAATTTATTTTGTTAAATTGGGACTTATTTCACCCCTGAAGAATGGATCTGCTTTTACAGCTGTTGTAATTACAGTATCACCATAATTGGCCTAAATAGAATGTAAGATTCTTCATATTAGCAATACATATATGTTATTTTTCACTATGCACAATAGTAATAATTTGGCAGGATGCTAAACATGCATGCTTGTTGTTTGAATTTTATTTTTTTAATTCTGTAGCAAAGGTTGGTAAAGATGTTACATCAATGACACAGGTTGCTGGTTTGATTGACACTTTGGATTCATGTCTCCATCTTTTACACATGTTCTTGCTTTTTCTCACTGGATTTCAGTCATTGCTTACCAGAGAAACTTTGGTTCCATGTTTCTACAGAATGAGACTTGCTGGCTTTATCTTCCATTTTCCTCTCTTGAAAATGTTTGTGTTACTAAAACTCCAAACTTCTTTACCCAGTGGGGCCAGCATGTCTCACTTTTTAGTCACCTCTAATTAGTTATATATTTAGTTTGTAGGGCTTAAAACTATGTAGTCGTCATACTTGCACTTGGTCCTCAGAAAGAATCACATTCATGACCAGACCATTGAGTGAATATCCTCTTTCCTGGCTGTATTAAGCACATCTTATAATCTTCAAAAGCAAACTGTGATCTAAATTCCTCACTGCACATTCATGTTTATGGATGCCGGAAATGGCGAATGTGAGCTTCCATCATGCTTTGACTGTAACACATCAAGGCATAACCCATCTACCGGAGCCAGCATCACCCCGTTCTGTCTTCTTCATCTTCACTACAGAAGGCTGTTTTCACACCTGCCAGGGATTTTTGTCTCCCTCTCTTTCTCTCACTCTCACTCTCTCTCTCTCTCTCTGGCTAAATGTGATTCGTGCACCCAGTACACCAGTTTTGTTTTTACAACCTCCAACATTGTGGGTCTATCTGAGAATTCCAGATGTGCTTAACCTACCTCTTTGAAGCTTTTTTGGGAAGTCAGAACATTTAGGCTGCTATTACCTTGTTTCTGTGAGTGACTGGAGAGCCAGACAGACCTTTTGTTGCATGGCTCTTGATTATGAATTTCAAATCTAATTATTCAAGTTTATTATTTAACGTATTGTACAATGGTTTCTTAATTAAGGGTGATATAACTGCTGCAGGTTGAGCTTAGGAATTTTTTTTACTTTATTCATACAGAGTTCAATTGAAATGTATATTTAAAACGCAGGCCAGACTGTATTTCTACGACTACTATGCTTACTAATTCATTTGTATTAAAAAGGTAATAAAACATGAATATTAGCACAGTTGAAATATAATTAACTTGAACAAATTTACAGAATACTTTGGGGCCAGTTTTCTCGATATCTAATTGCTGTTCTATACCATCAAATACTGTTTCAAGTCAGAATCCAGTCAACAGCATAAACAATACATGTAGAGATTTTTGTCATTGTGACTTTGGTTGAAACAGGCAGTGACGAGACTGTCACTGTTCTTTGGAATTCCACACGGTCAACAGGGCGAAGCATTAGATGCAGAGGGACAGTGCAGCAACTAACTATAGTTTATATTTCATTGTGTAATTAAAGTAGGAAAACAAAACTTTAGTATTTTTGGAGCTAAAAGTCTTAAACAATTAATCCATTGGCCAAAAATGTATTGAAAATAATTTTGATAGTTAAAAACCCAGTTTTAAGCAGAAATATCTAAATCAAATGTTAATATTTGCTGTTTTTTGTAATCATCCATGATAATAGATGCCATACATTTGCGTTTGGACTCCTGGTTGGACAAACTAGTAATTTGAAGATTTTATTGTTTGCCCTAGGAAACTGTTAATCAATCACCCTATAGATAAAGAAAAATAAATACATCCAATAAATACAAATAATGACAATGAAAGTAATCATCATTTTCAGCTCAAAGGGATTACAGGCTGTTTAACAATATCACAAGCCCCTGCTCCATATGATCTACAAGTATTACATTGTGTTTTAACTGTACAGCCATGTGGATAGTGTTTGCAATATCTAGTCTTGAATTTTAAGACTGCTCTCCTTCACATATTTGATAATCTATCCCAGCAGTTTCTTCGGCTGATGCCCCTGCAGTGTTAGACCAGATAGTTTGGCTTCTTTGGATTCCGCTGATATTGTGTAGAAATCCCACATACCATAGCACTGATTGCTAACCCTTCTTTATTGCTGACAAGCACCGCTAATTACCATTTAACCAAATATGACCCACCTCTGAAGCCATGTTTGTAATTGTGATTAAGCTTGTTTTGGCCCTATTCCTTGAGGTGTTTACATTATTTTATGGGGCCTCTGCATCAATGTACTGTGGCTAATGGGGGTCTGTACAAGGTTCCAGGTCAATTAATATGAAAAAATAAAAAGGTTAGACTGGTACACATTGTATAATGAAAGTTAACTTCAGACTTCACATCCTCACCTGCGGCATCTGCCAGAACCAGCTGTAGTGGTTCTATCCCCTACTGTGGCCTTTTCACCATGGGTTAATCAGAGCACAGCAGTAGACAAATGGTGAGGATTAGATGGGCCTCCACGTAAAGAAAAAACATTCAATCTTTTCTCATTGTGAGTCTTTTGAGCGGCCCTTTAGCAAGAGCTTATATCTTAAACTGTCTGCTCAATAACTCAATTCTTCTCTTATCTTGGGCACAAGGAAGAGATATAGAGTGAGGTGGGAGAGCTGTCTCTCATTCGCTGTAGGATGTCTCCCGCAGGTCAGACTGTAAAGAAATAAAGAGCGCCCCATCAATGATGTCTTTGAGAGATTACCATGAAGATGGGTCTTAATAACATGGCACAGCATGTGACAACGGATGGTTTATTGATAGGTTGTACTGAGGCATTTGGTGGTGACAAATTGTTCCACAGTTAGGACTACATGGAGGGTTTATAAATGAAAGAGATGGGACTATTTGCTGCATTGATTTTCTTTATACTTTTGCTATAAATACAAGCCTAGTCTGGTTTCAACAATTACTGGAATAAGGGAAGGGAGTACACAAGTATACATTGCTACCATGTCAATACTGTCTCCATATAAGATCACAATGTTCCCGGTTTTTGCTTTTTCTGTGGTTAGAGTTTAAAGCTGCAGTTGGTAACATTTATGAAATAGTTTTAGTAATTAGATTTAGTAATAACTGAAATCGGACGTAATGTTTGTTGGTAAAAGTCATGTGACATAATATGTCAGGATACCATAAACAGTGGCAGCCTAATTCCTCTGCTATACTCATTTTGATATTGACTGTGTGGTAACCCATCTGTGCAAGAAGGCTGCTGAGACAGAACGTGTGACTCCACCTTAACCACTGCTATGGGGTGCAGGCAGGAGGAGTGGGAAGTGTTGTTTAGGTGTTCGATGTACATATTTTTCAAGCCATCTTTGACTTTGAAGCCGTCATAGGTGGGATGATGGTTTGGCTTATGCAATATTAATAGATGTGCAATAAATTTTTCTCCTATGCACAGCTGTGTAGGCTTTACAAAGTACAAACAGTTCAGACTGTATTTTCCTCAGCTGTCTTTGACAGTGCAGTGAATGTTTGCGAGCATTGATCGTGAATATTGAATAATTTTCTGGAGGTTTAGTATCTCTATCAAGATAGTAAGTTGACAGTTAAAGCTGCTGTATGCTTCGTCGTCATTTTAGCTAACCTCCTGTCTGCTTAGCAATTAGCAATCCCCCTCCCCTACGTCACACCACATGTCTCATCAGTGTGTGATGAGACATACGTGAGGGAAAGATGAAAGATGAGACATTGATGAGTCAGAGAGCAGGTACTTCACATGGTGTGCTCTCAAAAGAAAAAAGTGAATAACAGAGACAGAACTTTTAATGAACAATGGACAGACTTTGACGTGTTGCTTCTTCCAACTGGCAGTTCAAAACCAGTAGCTCATATCTCTTATGTTCTTTGAGCATGGCAATTCGTAAAAACCACAATGTTTAGTGCCACTTTGAGGTTAAGCGCTCAAATCCAAACTAAGGGCACAGCAGATATACAATCTATAATCCCTCCAGTTCAATGAGAATCTGATATTAAATATAGAAATATAGAAATGTACTTTATTTAATTTATCAGTTGTTCACTACATACTTACTAGACTACTTTAACAAACTGCACATGGCATTGAATTATAATATAATGCCACGTTCTCTTGAGGAAATTGTCTCTAAAAGGACCTGAAAATATAGCAGTGCCTATTTATCACCATTGTCAATCATCAAGGAAAACCCACACGTGTAGCAACGTGTTTGCCTTCTTTTTGTTCCTGTCAACATCTCACAAGCCCGTTGATTTATCTTCTCCATCGAAGGGTCCCAACCCCCGTGATACGAACCACTTCACTAGGCCATCACGATCTCCATCTTCTTACTACCTGTGCTTTCCCTGATTTACTGAGTGACATACATGAGATGTTATTTTGCAGTATGCAATATCTTTCATCTAAGCTTCACACAATATTATAACCTGTTTTCTTTTGGAATGACATGCAAAAAATATCTAAAAACAACAGAGATAACCAATCGAATAACCATAATAGCTCAAGAGAATCTTTTCTCATGAGGAAACAAAGCACCACTCGTGACAGGACACAATGATGTGAATAAGTATTCCCGTGGAAAAAAAGAACATGTTTACAATAATCCATCCAGACTGCAGATATTTATGCTCTGCTTTTCCCCAGTTCTTCCTCCATTTTAAGTTTTTCTGTGTCTTGCCAGTTCTCAATTTATTCCCCCATTTATTTATTTATTTCCTCAATTTCCCTGCATTTATATGTCTGGAATTTGTATGAGACACGTTATTTGCATTAGCGGCTGTGCAGAATAAAAAATGGACTCCATTTTCTGGCTGGTATGGCTCACCCTTGTTTGTTCCCTGCCCTTTATTTCTTTTGCTCTGTATTTGACATTATTTGGTCAACTTGTTTGTTGTCATACCCAGTTTGTTCAACTCTGTGTTTGTCTGCCGTTGTATTTGTCTTAATGTTTACAGAGAGCAAAGATGTATTTGCCCTCTCTTGTTTGCTTTTGCTGTTTAGTGAGGAGGTTTTCAGCTTCTGCGCTTGTAGAGACGAAACCAGAGAGAGGAGCTGTGCATCCCCGAACACGTTCACCCGCTCATATATTCTGTGGAGCTCCACTGAGAGGTGTATGTTTCCTGAGAACAAATATTAACCCATAGCTCTTCCACAGAATGTGGGCAAAATAACAACAAATCCTAAAATGTTATTCTATACAATAGTTCTTTATTAACAGCTACTTTTGATAGTTATAGTTATATTTCCGAGTTGAATATTGTGACAGTGTATAACCACGTCATGTATGGCAGTGTGATGTTGAATTGTAGGCTAATGTAAGTAATTTATTGATCAGTTATATCTTTGTAAAGAGATTTTTAATAATATTTTTTAAACAATTGATTGATTTTTAACATCTAAATAACACAAAAGAACAATGAGTAAAAATAACATCAAAGGTTCTCAGAGGCAAATAGTTCATTTTCATATTGTATCTTCTGTGCACACACAAGCCGAAATAAATAAATTGTTAGCAGTCAGTAGGGTTGCTCTAGTGGTCGGTGTTCCCGATGTGACACGGCGGCCCGGCACACACCAATTACATGACTTGCCCACTGCCCTCACCACCATTTAGCTTTTGTGCTTTTATGCTTTTCAATACCTAGTCAGACGACAGATGCTGCAGTTACAAACTACCACAGGCATCTACTCTGCACAGCAACGGTGCCAGCAGCAGAATCAGAAAAGTACATTTTCACATTTCAGAGAGGAGAGTAAGGACAGTTGACTGACGAGACGTCATTTAGTGCTAAAGCAAAAAGCAAATCACCCATTTGGTAATTTCTCAGTTTCAAACCCAATGCGAATAGGGAACCTGATTATGTGTAGGAGGGAGCATGAGGTGGTTAAGAGTTGATAAGTTGGAGCTGTGCAGCTTTTCATCTAACAGCTCCTTCTTGTTCCTTTAGTCCCACATACAGAATGAAGCTACTTCCAGACATATTTAAAATTGATCCATGTCAACAAATGTCAAAGATTAGCATCGTTTTGCTTTGTGGACACATTTTGGATTAACGCTGCTGGCACTAACTGAACACACTGCATTTCCTGTGACCTGCTTACTTCAAAATAAAAGCACTACAGATCTAGTAGCTTGTGTACTGGGATAACCAGGATTGTCACTGTGAGAAGAAAATTATTTTTGCAGCTTGAAAATAGACAGAAGAAGTATTAATAAAGTCAACTGAGTCAGACATAATGGGATGTTTGTTTTTCATTTGGGTATTTTCACATATCCTTTAGCCACTTACATATCACAGCTCTAAAGTGATGTATTAATTTATATTCATGGTGATACCAATAAATATGTCGATACATGTGCACACGCCGCAGGCCTGTTTGTGTTTATATCTCCACCAGGAATATTCCCCCTGCAATGTTATGAATCCAGTTATCAGATTACAATCTACATGAGAGAACATAATGATTTGTATTTAGAAATCTGTGTGCGCACAGTGAGTTGTTTATGATGTCCCAGCCCCCTGTGGAGCCACAAAGGTTGAGAGCATACTAAGCAAAATGTTGGCGTGCAAGCAATAAGACAAGCGAGGCCTTGTCCTCCTCTGAACCAACAAAGGGGTCATGTTTGTATAAAAGAATCTGTGTGGGTGGGTGTGTGTGTGTTTGTGTGTGGGTGAGGGAGTCATTGCAATCACATGAAGACAGAAATGCCAGGCCACCCTGGTAATAAGAGAAAGCTCTGAGGTGGCGATGACCAGTCTGACATCCACCATACTTCCTCGACCTTTGACTTTATGCAATCTTTCCATGTTCAAGCAAACATTATCTGGGTCATGGAAATACAAATGTCAAGTATTTCCGCATGAGAATAGTTGTGATTTGGACCCTTGGGGCAAACATGGCCCAGCCGTTTGTTTTTTCTTTCAGCTTACCCATATTACTTCAGATTTCCCATTCCTTCTTTTCCTCCTCCTGTTTCTCATGCCTTCCTCTCTTATGCTCACCTCTACCTCTCTTTCCCATGTTCTCTTTCCCTGCCTATGTCTGCAATGTGGTGCACAGGACCTGTCCACTTGCTTGTAGAGAGCGTTGTGGAAATGTTGTGTGGCAGTTACTGAGGACAATGGCCTGCGGGTGTTTTGTGATGTAATGATCCCTGCCATCGCCTCTTGCCCCCCTCTGGTCAGCGGAGGACAGACGGGGATGGAAGGTAACGGGGCAAGTACAAAAACGCATAAGGTGGATATTTGCTGGGAAGCTTGTGACTGGACAGTGGCCGACTCAGATATCGCACAGGATTATTAGTCGGTGAAGTGAGGTAAACAGACTATCACTTTCCTCAGCAACTACTGCTGAGGTGCACTTGGATTAAGCAATCAGCCTCCGGATGCTCCGGTGAAGCTGCTCAGTGGTGAGCTCCAAAAAAATGGTGTCTTCTCTGTGGAGCTCTCAAGTGTAAATGTGTTTAACCGTATGACTGTGAAGCAAAGCTTTACTGGAGAAAGGGATTCAGGCTTGCCGAATGTTTTCTTACTAATTGAATGTCTCACTTGTAATCGTTTAACATATGGCAGAAGAGGAATTAGATACAGCAACATCTTAGGATTGCTTTCGCCTACAGAATCTTTGAGCGTTTATGGAAAGCAAACCAACCAGTCTGGCCACAATGACAGCTTGTCTGTGCAGGCAGCTTAATATGGCCTGTTATTATGTCTACTGTTTGGTGTTGACCTCTACTGGCCTTAGTAATAATGATAGGAGAAAAGGACATAGTCGGGTCACTTAGTATAGGGTCAACTGAGTCCGAAGATGAAGTAGTTTGTGGACTGATGGCTCGAGAAAACAGGACGATACCATTTAGTGTCCTGTGTAAAACCAAAAGTCAACAGTGACTAATATTAGCTTTTGTCCTTAAAGCAACATTATGTAACTTACTTTACCGGAAAAAAATAAATAAATACATTTGATGATACATTGTTTCAATGGCAGGAATGCTGTCATGTACATTTTCCCTTAGTGGGCTAGTAATTTATCTGTACGACAAATATCACGCATGCCTCTTTTTTCAGCAGTAATGTAAAATTTTCACCAGCTCTAGCTACTCATATAAATATTTTATTGTTTAAATAATCTTTTGCAAAGCAAGTTAAATCCATTTGGGTTATTGACTGTTTGAAAAAGTATATTTGTATGTAATAACTAATATTTGACATTAGGCTTTGGTAAATACAGACTGACATGTTTCCCCTTTTGTCTGATTGTTACAGACAAAATAATGTTCCAATAATTGACCAAGTGTGTATACATTTATACTGAAACTAATCCCCAGCCATTAGTTGTAGCCCTTCCTTTTTGTATAGAAGATGGGAGAGATACATGGACACATGCAAAACCTTGAAAAACTTGATGCCAGAAGAGTGTTGGAAGAGTCCAAACAGTGCTCTGTTTGTTCTTTTCCTACAGATGTTATTGTTTCCTAGAAGCAGAGGTCAAGATCTCCATTCTGAAAGCAAGAGCATCACACAAACATACCATGAATTGGAACAGCAGCATAACAAGTTTGATAGCAGGCCAGTGGGGTTAGAGGGGGACGGTTGACCTCAGGTTTAGACATAAACAAACCCAGTGTGAAAACAGTCAAGGAAGCTGTTTGTGGGTTCTTCGCGGTCTAGGATTCTGTGGTGTGAGACTAGTAGCCTATAGCGATTGACTCATGTTGTGTTTGGCTTTATTGTATCTGTAATCCAGCATGTCTGCTATCATCTGCTCAAGCTTTTGCACATAGGTACTGAAGGTGGTGTGTTTAGGATTCTGACCGGCTGTTCCCAGCAAAGCCAGAGGTTCATTTCACCTGCCAGAATAATAAAATCTTAGAAACACAATTGGAACTGAAAAGACTATAAAAAACAAACTTCTACACCAAATGTTTGTAAGTTGTTAGCATGCATGCGCATACAAAAATATGTGGATTGTCTTACCTGTTTAACTAAGACCTGATTTGATAGAGAGCTGACACACCAGCAAACAATCTATAATAGATGAAAGAAGAGGAAATAGCGCACAATTCAGCTGTTTTACCGCTCTGCAGCTTGAAAGTACTGTCAGTCAGGGTTCCATGTTCAGATTTGAGATAAAAAGAAGACTGTAGATTTAAAGGCAGTAGACACTGGTAATGGCTACAGAAGTATGGGGTCCATTACTGCGGTGCTGCAAGATAAAATTGCTTTTTAGTGGTCGCTGCATTTTGAAGCCACATTTTGAAACTAAAATTTGGTTTAGACTGGAATGGAAAAGCCTCAAGCTGTAGAGCACAAAGTCATCATACAATAACACGACTGAGAACAAGGCTTTGTGAATCGAGCTAACACTGCAGTCATCTCTTGAGGACACAGCAGACCTACATATTCCAATCAAAATCTGTTCAAACCGAAACACAACTAATAGGAGGAAAATTGTCAGTAATTAAAATGTACATCAGAACTTCTTGTTGAAAATACACCACAGGCTGCTCTTCCATCTGTTAATTACTCTATGAGTGGCTTGTTAAGTGAGTGCCTTGGCAATATGCTCATTTCAAATACATTCAGCTGATGAGCGTGACTTCAATGATGAGGTTTAGATTTGTGTTTGTTAAAGCTAAATTTAATACATTTCTTTAAAGTATGTCCTGTCGCTCTCACTTAAGAGTTCCTATGTTTAATTACACAGCACACAACACCAGTTCATTAAATGTCTCTTCACTGTATGTGATGTGTCTTTTTAGGTGTTATTTAGGTGTTTAGGTGTTATTACTTTTTCTGCAACATTCTCTTACAGGTCAGTTTGCATACATTTCTCAGTCCGGTCTGCTCCGTTAAATAAGTCATTAGAGGATGTGTCATATCACTGCTGTCAAAACATGTTGTATGTGCACTTGTGATTCCATAAGACTGAACATGTCAGGGAAAAAAATAATATTACAATATTCTTCACTGCACCAACTTCATGCTGAGTTTAAATTGATGGTAACATGTTTTGTTTGTATTAATTATCTAATCTTGACAACTGTCATCTTTATGCTCCCATCTTTGTGCTCAGCAAGGCAGACTTTTAAAAATCCCCGTCCATCATAGTGTCAGCATGTTGCTAAGTCAAAGCTCCCAGATAAACTCGTTGTTTTTTTATGTTCCTTTCTCATTCCTGTGTCATATCATAGGAGGATGTCATCTCAAACAAGCAAAATCACTTCAGTCAGTGTAGAATTCAAATCCTAGCAAATGAAAATGATTAGAAAATGATTTATTTTCAGTTGAATTTTCCACATTTAGTCTTCTATTCTTTACAAGGTATTACATTAGCCGGATACAAATTTAAAATCCAAGTTTGCAATATTGAGTTGGAGTAGACTGTTCTTTAGATAAGAATTATGCATATTCTGTTTTACTGATATTATTGAATACAAAATGTAGATATACAGCCTCCAACACATACTTTTTTCAATAATCCATCAAATTCTTGTGACGAAGAAATGCAGCAATAAGCTTGTGTCATCCGTGTTTCTGCATTATTACCACTGAAAACAGTTTTCATGTCAGTGCATATCAGACACTTTAGATAATGCACATTTTTGCCTCCTGTATATAATGCACATAACTTATAGTCCTTTCTATATCTTATCTTTACTCTCTTATCTAAATTTTTTTTAGTATTTTTAGTATTTTTAAGTCTTGTACTTATTGTATGTCTGTATGTCTTTACCTGCTACTGTCACAAGTGAATTCCCCCGATGTGGGATGAATACAAGTCAGACAACATATACACCAATATTGATACAGCTATAAGCCAATAACAGCAGGTATCAGCCAACCGATATGTAGGTCGGACTTTAATGGAATGTTTATTTTAATATGTTTACAGGATAATCTTTCCTATAACATTTCTACTTTCTAAATAAATCTCTTCTGTTGTCACATAGAATTGTTCAGTATTAGAGAACTGTGCATAAGCTTTTTCTATTGAATCACTCACTAAAGAGCCTGATCTATGCCAACGCTGAGCTTTGTAAAGCTTCTTTGGATGGACGGGCAAAGTCTGTGGTGAGGGGAGCCAAGCTGTGATACAGCAATAGAAGACAACTGCTTGTACTGAGCAGCTTCCAGATACTTGTCCATGTGTGGATTAGCACTGATAGAGTGAAAGTTAAAGCTGCATAAACTTTGAAAATGTATTTCAACTTTGTCTTTAGTTATGTAAAAATATATGGAATAGACTTTGTGCTTTTGATGCTAGCACTCGTCAGGTTGAATAGCAAGCCTTGGTAGAATTGTTTTGAAATGCAAAGTGTTAGGTTGTGATTATTAGGGTCAGAACACAGAGTGCTTTGCCTTTAAGCTCCGGCATCTGCGAATCATCTGAAATGAATGTGCTCCGGTTACACAACCGCTCATTTTAATGTTGAAGCTGAAGCCAATGGTGTGTTTTCCCGTGAACGGCGCCGTCACAATGAATTCTGATTGCAATGATTCACCCTCAAAATTAGTCGTGTTTCTCTTCTTGCAAGGGACGTGCTTCCAGCAACAAAAGCATGTTTGCGCACTTTCATCTGGCTATCCCTCGCTAAAGTGGGATCGCCCACACATTCCCCTCTCCACTGAAAAAGGATTTGATCACTGCTGCCAAGCGGAGTCAACGCTATGAAAATGTATTGCAAGGAGTGGGAGAGATCTGTGTGCAGGCTGACTCTGCCTGTGATGTCTTTATCAGGGCTATGCAAATAGTGGCATCGCCTCATTCCAGCAATGAGCGGAACACATTGATGTAGTGTTTTGATGCAATAAAAGGCTCCAGAAATAAAATGATTTGTTTCATTGACTTAATGATGCATTGTAATCACTGAGATCTCTTTAAAATTTTACTCATCGGTTTGGTCATTCAGTTACTGTATTGACTGAATGTCTGTTGAAACCAAACATGCTATTCATTCCGTGCTGTTTTCGTCAGTTGGGTCTCTGATGTTCATATTCTTCATGAAGTGTGAGCCTTTAATAATCTATAATATCGTAATGATCATTGGGCTCCAGAGGCAGTTGAGTGAGAGTTCTCTTCCACCGTGTGACTTCTTTAGCTTTTTAGCGCCTGTCTGAAAAGCGCTCATCTTTATTTTCATGTGTGTTAATAATTTAAAAAACAGGGTGACATATATTGTGAAATTTTAACGATATCTTTACACCTTAGCTGTGGCTTTTCACACACCTCCCACAATCCTCTTAGCATGGTCTAAAATAAATATTCTGTACATCATCTTGACAAAAGCACTGTGTTCCTTTTGGTTTGTCCTTTCTGTCTTTCGAGTGTCTGTTCCACTGTCAAGGACCCCAAGATGCATCGAGTCGTACACCAGGCAGAGCTCACCTTCACAGGAACCATCGTCATTCATGTTTGCATGACTTCCCTCCGGGAGGCAAGTTATAGACAGTAGAGCTGAGGAGAGAGACACCCAATCACTATCACACACTTTTGTGTTCACCCCCATGACAATTCACTGTTTTCTGACACAAATTGCTTGCTGTTCTACGGTGAAAACCAGCTATCACTATCGGCCACCTTTATATAATTTAATGCAGAATTTGCATATTGAAAACTATAACTTGCCTGTCTATGCACTTTGAGCTGAGTCTATGTAATAGACAATTAAATGTCATTGAGCCTGCTGAGTTCTTAGTTACATTTCACACTGCATTCCTATTGAGAGTCACTTAAAGCTGATCTAGGTGAGGTTTTCTTTCTTTCTTTTTTTTTTTTTCCTGCCAAAGAGAAAGTAAAATCAATATTTTAAGTCTTAATCTCAATTTAAATTACAACTGAGTTTGAAGAGATCTCTCAACTCCTGCTAAATCTTCTGTATATAGATCTTATGTCTGTATGGATTGCTGCTATTTTATGAGCACTGGGCAAGAATCTTACCCTTTCTGCAGAAAATCACTATTGTGCAAGCATCACATTCATCGACATATTCTTTGTTATAAAGAAATTACATGGACAAGGTTGTGTTATTGTGTTGTGTACTTTTTGCTGACATTCCTCGCATTGTCTCTTTGTGTTGGGTTTGAACGTTTTGGAATTGTTGCCTCTTAGTCATGGTATGTTTTGCTGGTTATCGAAGAGTTTAAATGCAACCTTACTCAACCTAAGCTACAACTAAAACTACTAACTGAAGAGCTCTTTTTCTTTCTGTTAAACTTTTTTCTTTGACATCTATAATAGAACATACACTCATACTGGAGAGACCCATGAGATGTGTCTGTTATACATGAAATATGTACTCGATCATATTAAGTCCCTGAGGGGAAATGACCAGCCGGCACACCGGCCTACCAAACAGCAAACCCATCTGGCTGCCAATGTATTTATGTGTCTTTTGATCCATATCTGAGTTTCTCCTCTTTTGTCTCATTATCTCTCTTTTGTATCTCTCTGTGTATCTCTCTCCCTCTATATTGGTCTTTTTCTTTCACATGCCCTCATGTGTGTAACACCAAACATGTAGTGTGATCATGTAATTAGTCAGAGCTCCTAGATGCAGCATGTACACAGCAGTTGTGGATCGATTAAATCTGTTGCCTTCTGGAGATAAATGGCAACCGGCGCAGTTAACCAAATCTGATTGTCATTTAGTTAATTACGACTTGGATCTGCAACAATGCCTTTTAAGTGCTGAGACCATCCTCTATCATCTGTAAGTCAGAAGAGTCAGTTGGCTTGTGTGTGTGAGCCTGTACAGTGATATTGTGGGGTGTGACTTTGAGCATTGAGGCATCGTGGGATTTAGAGCCACATCTAGTGTGTAAATGTGCTTCTATCTGCCCACCAAATGAAAAGCATTATGCTGCTGTAATGGAAAATACTCAACTGCAATTTTGCTGTTTTACATTTGCACATTTGTTATCAAAAGTTTTTAAAGTTGGTCTCTGGAGCCTTCTCAAACCCACTTTGTATTCTTAGAAACAGCTTGTGTTCTACATGACCCATGGGGGTGATGTAGTAGAGATCTGGTATAACAAGAACACTCAACATGCAAAGTATAAATGAAACATGATGTTTTAGAGAATTTAACCACATCCATTCGAAAAATTATGCAGTATTTGTTGTTTATATGTATTTACTCATAAAAAGAAATAAAAATGGATACAACATTTTGCAGTTCATATACAGTATGTGGTATTATTTTTATTTTTTTTTAAAGAACTTGGGCATACAGATTTGTAGATGCTCAGGGATCAATTAGCCAAATCAAGCTGTCTGAGCCTTGAAGAAATGGATTTAGTCATTTGCATCAGTCATTATGCTTTTGGCATTGTTATTTAAGGATTATCTTTCGTTTTGGTACACTCTAATTTGTGGCTCATAGCTTGCCTCTTAAACTGAATCAATACGACAAGACCCACGGGATGACTATTAAGCCTTTTCTTGACATGGTTGTGCTGGGGTGACAAGTGTTACCCTCCCAGTGTCAACATCAACAATTTGCGATGTCCCCTTGACAAGAAAGACTGATAGTGATAAATAGTGGCAGTTTGTATCATCATAATGTGAGATGATTAGGATGATTTGAGATTGAAGATTTAATAACCTCTGAAAATGACCTAAAATTAGAGTCCTAGCAGCAGCCATGAAGCTGTAGTTTAAAGAAGAAAAGGGCTTGCACGTGGGTTTAAAGTCCGGGGCCGTGAGGTCATGTGCTGCTCCTCTGATGTGCTTGCTTAATTACCCTTATTGAATTCATTATTTATTTGCTCTGTTGAACCTGCTTAACCTTGCTGCCCTTCAGCAAAAAATGATTTAGGAGGCAAGAGGGACTTAGCTGAGACCTCGACCTGCGGGAGGACGTCCAAGTTCACCTCCCCTCTTTGAAAAGTCATCAAGTGAAATTAATCAAATTTTGAGAAATGAACTCACACATAGATTATTGTAATATAAATAATGATTAGCAACATGATTAGAATGCTTTACATATTTCAGAATCAGTTCAATAATTGAAAATAAATTGCTAAAGGTGATAATTTAAAGAGCTGACGTATTTTCATTGATTTTAATGTTTGGAATTATGCAGTCATTTATCTCTCGACTCTGATATGCAGAATACCAAATCAAATCCCAGACGGTCATGACATCATGTCCCGGTTGAGGTTCAGGCTTGACATTTATGTCGTGCACTATGCTGGTACATGTCAAAATAACTCATCACATAATTCAAATATAGAAGACAAGCTACATTGCAAAAAACAATTAAAATCTGATGGATGGAAATTTCAGTCTTCCAAATCCATTGAACTGCACTATATAGTCATTAGTTCACGATCTATAATAACTGAATACAATAATAAGCCCTGATTGTATAATCACTTTGAGTCATATGAAGGTTGACTTCACCTGCATTTATATAATTTATTCATATCAAGATGATCCTGCTTTGCATACCTCCACACAAATAGTGCCAGAGCTCCGAGTTCACAGTCCTTTTGAAACATGAGTATGACTTAAAGAAAAGTGAAATGCAATAAGAAACATCTTTTCAAAAGCATGTATAAGGAATCCACATATGAAATGTTTGGGGCATGCTTTTATAAGATTAACTATCAAGATAGAAATTCCTAATATAAGTTTACATACAAATTTACACATTTGTTTTAAAAATTAAGACTTTTGACAGGCCAAAATTAATCCTAAATCCCATATTCAGCCTCCAAGTGGCTGTCTCCTGTTCTTTTTTTGTGTTCTCTGCGGGAATCAACACAAGTGTTATTGTTCTGTTTCCACGCGCCAGAGGACATTTGTATAAAGTTGCTCTTTTCTTTGCCAGCTTTTGCGCAGCTTGTTGCCACTTTCCATCTTTGTACCTCTGATGCCACTGTAGCACTTCCTTTCCATCAAAAATAACTGATATCCCACTGCTTCTTTTCTCTGGAGCTGCATCTCTTTACGCACCCTAATGTTTTTTCCAAAAAAAAAGCTGGATATGTGTGTAAGGCTCTTTTTTGAACGTGAACCACTTACTGGGTTGGTTGCCATGATGCCTGATTTTGTTACCTTGAATGCATACTTCAGTTGGCTTTGTTCAGTCAGTCAGTGAAAGAAATTTACTCTCCTAGGCCATAACGTGAACAAAAAAAACGTGCACATTATTGTCTAAGAATGTCCTCCATCAATCTTTCTGTGTTTTATTCTTAAAGAAAGTTCTTCCCTAATTATGTCCGGTGGGAATTGAGTTCAGATCAACTCTCCAGAATAGTGTGTCACCCAACTAGGGATTGTAGAATGACATTGAGTTCCCAAAAGAGGAGGAAAAATGTGGAAGAGCATTGAAATGAGTTATAAACCCTGAACATGGAACACCTATCAGCTCCACTCCATTGGGCAAATGTGCCTGTTTACTCCAAGTCCTTGAAGGGCTGTGCTTTTGAGTTTGCCAGCTACTTGAACACATCTTTTGGTCACATTTGCCTTCGGTTGCCATGGTATTGCAGGCAGAGCTCACTAGATAGTAATGATCATTTCTGCACACCTTTAGCATCCAACTCACTCTTGGCAAAATGCATCGAGACAGAGGGAGAGAAGCAGCATGCACCAGTTTGTGCGTCTGTCTGTCTCAAGGATTGAAGGAGACATAGCCCAGCAGTCTCAGGGTTTTGTGAAATGGAGGACAAAAAAAATCAAAAAATCACAATTTGCTAGATCCCCATGCCCAAAGGCCTGGCATAGGGAGATTATTTATTTATGTGTTGGTCCTGCTCCTTCATAGATGCTTTGTGAATCATTCATGAGTTAATTCATACAGTAAATATAAAAAGGTGAAGCGGCCCGTCCATACATCTGGAGTTAGGCCAAAAAATACAAAACCCATGATGCTAACCTCTGAAAGGCATATTTGCTCATAAAGGATTTATGAAGCATTTGAACTAACCTTTATTACAGATGCAGGAGTTTTTTTAAAGTTGTCATCTAATTTAAAGCAGAATTACCTACAAAATTAGCATTTACAGTTTTAGCAGTTACCTTACCTAACCTTTGCATGAAGAAATAGCCTGTAAAAGTTATCGTCTATAATGTATGGTAAGGACTTTAAAGGAGTTCTAGTCTTCCACATCTCATTAGTACTGACTATGATTTGGTGGTAAATCAGTGGGGTATGCAACGACGGCGAGAAAAAAAATTCTATTCAGATCAAACTGAATTATGAAGTAGCCCTGGAAAATTGGGGTCAGTGATGGATCTCTTTGATTTTCTTATTTCCTTTCTAGCAGCTGTGTGTCCGTATAACTGAGGTCTGATTTGAAATCCAAATTCAGTGAAAGTAGTTCAGCACAAGACATCATGGTCATTTAAGAAAACCAGTGACTCTAAGCTGTTGTGTAGATTAAAGGATTATGTCTTCTTATGTTTACTTTTGAGTTCAAACAGAGAAGTTGTACAGAATGAATGTTAGCTAAGTTTGTTAATGCAAAACCACAGTTAAATTACAATAATAACATTTCTTTATGCTGCTACATTATGTTTGGTAAGATTCAGTTTTCTATTTTCCCTTGTCACACGCTGTTTGCCATGACAACCACTTGGTTAAAAAAACATCATGGTTTTGCTTAAAATATCTGATCTGACCATCCCAAAAATCTCTGCAAATGTTACAAGGCCTCTTTGCAAGGGTTGGGGTTGGGCTTACTCCCTGTGGAAAAGAGCTGTCTTTGGTCGCCACAAAAAGGACTAGAAATATCCCATATAGTTGACATGCAGTCGCCCACTTGGGAGACTTCCACTCACCATCCCCTCCACCTTATCCAGTTTACTGCATTATGATTTTTAGCTGATGTTAAAATGTTCCCTGTTGAGCATTTTAGATTTTAGCCCTCAATATTTGATGTACTTTGGATGAACACATCACATTTTGTTTTCAAAAAGATCAATTTCTTTTAACCCACGATTAGAGAGGAAATTATAGAATCCATTACAATGTCACATTTTTTACTTGTATCTACATGGGCAAATAATAATAGTAATAAAAAAAAAAAAAAAAAATCATTATTCTTTTATTAAACCAGCACCAGGTGAGGACTGGATCTCAGCACTAATGTAAGATTAAATGGTTTTAATAGTTTCTCTTACTTGCCATTTCCAGAGTCGCTCTGATAATTGTGGATCTGTTGAACTTAATTGAGCTAAAACCATTAGAGTATATTGTTTGAAGAAGGAGAGTTTCAGGATAGGGTTTTTTCTTTCTTTCTTTCTTTTTTTTTTCCACCACTCTGTAAGCCGGACCTCATGTGGTGCTACACAGGAGGTCTGGAACAATCTGCGCTTGTGACCTCAACTCAAAGAAAAACAAGCAGTGAGCACATCCATAACAACACTTTTGGCTTCCTGGTGTGTGAAACAACAGCATTACAGCACCACTAGTCATCTGCCCTCTTTTCAAATAATGTATGCCCATTCCTCACCGCGAACCCGCTTAAAAGAAGGAGCAGATATAAGAAGCCATTATAGTTTCCACCTTTCCATACAATTAACTGGGATGCATTGTGTCACTATTCATTTGTAATCATTATGAATATTTGCATGAGTAATGAGAGAGAAATACAACAGGTGAGGCACTCCCTAACTGTTGCAGATGATAAAGCTGCAGCTCGACATCTCTGATTACAAACCATTAGATGGCAATGGAGGCAGTTTGCAGTCAATTGCATCCATCATTACAAGAGAGCATGAATTCCTGCTGCAGGCATGGGAGAACTAAAGATAGCTTGGCTCTTACATCAAAATTATAACGTATCGCATCATGATAGCATTAACGAACGGTAGTCAGCACATTCAATCTGTATTAATTTAAATACAAACAAGCAGTAGACTTCAGTTAAACAACGGATGACTTAAAGATCTTAATCTGTTGACGATCCTTTGATGCTGCCTGAGCATCTTTTATACTGCTAGACAACTGAAGTATTCTTAATACGTTTTGCACTTCTGTTTGGAAAGCAATGGTAGAGGAATCTACTAAGTAATATTATTTGAACTCAGGAGAAAGACTCAAGACATTAAGATGAGGCAAGTATGGGAAGATAAGTGGGAGAAAAATGCTGTTTTCCACTTTTTCTGTGAAAAAGTTCATCTTACACAGCAGTGGATGACACATAGTGTTTTTAGTGATATATACACAGCGGAGTGAATAGTTTGATGCAATATGAATACTCAACATTTTACTTCAAGAAACTGATCATTAAAATGTCTGTTACCTCAGTAAGATCCGTATTTCATTGTTTATTTATTCATTTATTTTACATATTCTGTATGAAACATGAACCAAGTCAGAGGTGATTAATGAGATGATTAAAATGAATTTTGCTGTATCAACGTTTGTAATGCAACACAAAACAAAAGCGGTCCATCATAATCAATGTGCTGCCACATTATTCTTTGCTCATTTAGACGGCTGAAAACAAAACAAATTTCAATTTTTCCAAACAAATTAATTCAAATTGATGAAGTTAAAATAATGTTTAAGCAATAATGATTAACGGCCACGTTGTAAACAAAATCAAACTAGAATAAATACACGTGTTTAAGATCACAATTTGAGACAAATATAATATTCATCTTCTTATTGCTCTCTTTACTACACTTCAGAATACTTGATTTACACTTTCATGTCAGTTCTTCTATCATATATATATCCCTGGGACTATTACAAGTGTATGTAATAGTCCTGGTGATATATATATATGATTCATGTGTAAACAAACCTAATATATATAGCAGTGTTAATGTACAAACAAACTCACTAAAAGAAATGTACATGTTCTGGAATTCACTAATGCAAGAAACCAGGGTACAAATTGCGCTTCTCTATGGCTAAAGAGGTGTAGATTAGGGGTTGATATACTACATAGGTCAACCATGTTCCCACAAATGTGCACTTGTTGGGCTGAAAGGTTCTTTAAATGTGAATATCCATCAAAGCCCCTATGCTACTTTTGTTTTCCAATGGTCTTGGAGCTCTGAAGCTGTTTTCTAGCCAACATGCAGAACACAGTCGCCACCTTATGCTTTACCGACCACTAAATGCATCACTTTATGTTAATTGAGGTGAAAACATTGAACGTTTGTTGCCCAATTTCAACAGAATCGTGTCCAGATGTTAGCGCCCAGATGCACTGGCGTATGCTTTAGCAGCAGACGTTGTGCACCCCATTCAAAGGCGTTTTTCCAAACTGCACCAGCTCTACCAAGATATGCGCTAATGTGTGCACGCGTCTTTGTTTGCCTCACACAATAGCTATTGTGATGGCAAAACCATGCAGTACTGCCAAAGTGTGTGTGTGTGTGCGCTATCCCAGATACTATACCATCATAAAATATTTATTCAAATCTCTGCTGAGAACAGCCAGCTGTTGTGCTGCCCTATTTAACTGCACTTCTGGTTGATTTTGAATCCTTGAAGCAAAAACTTCTCTGCCCCAGGGTTCTTGGAAACTTCCCCTGCTCACTGGCATGAGGGATAATTGAATAACCTGTATGTGTCAAATATTTTTGATTAATCACACAGGGGCAGCAGGTATGTATGGCTTGGTGTTTAGCAGAACCATCTCCTGATTGGAATGTCAGACGTTTGATCCAAAATATAGCCATCTCTTATGAAACACCCTTGAGCAAAAGACTGAATCATGACCAGCTCCAGGTGTGCTGCTTATTAGAGACTGTGTGCTTTGACTCTTCTGGTGAAATGCATACGTTTGTGTCTTGGGGGGGAAGGAAGACATTTCAGTTACGCTGTCTTGGTGTTATGATTGAGGTATTCTGAAATGCCTCGGAAAAACAATCATAGCTTTTTTACTATTTTCTATTGTACTGCTACACATGGCACCATAGTCAACACAAGAGAAATCAATTGATTCACCTGTTATACGAATTTGCATTATGCTCACTGTACATTTGTAGGACACATGCGAGATGGCTGCTTACATACACCTGTATGCATAAGATGTATGTGAAATGTCAAACTAGTAGGTGAAAGGAAACATTTATAAATAGGCCACGGAAGCAGTAATTGTTTCAAGGTCATACGCTATTTTGTATGAATAGTCAATGTGTTCTGTTCATCCAAAGCAGTATGCATGCATGTGACATCCGAATACAACATTATTCAATACGTCTGCCCGTCTCCTTCATTGTAAAGGTCAGAGTTGAAACAAAGGCATTTTTTCACAAAATCATTGTGTGAAATTGTATTCCTGCTGATGACATTACTTTATCCTTGTGCTCAAATTTTAATGTCAGTCAAGGCAATGACGATATTGTGAAGATGAATGTATAAGTAATATACCCTGACCCTGAAGTTTATATTAGATATATGTAGGCATCACACATAAGGTTGAATCATGGGAGACTAAGACAATGTATTGGCCTGGGAACCAGATGATATTCAGGCAAATTTCTCCCAACCTGGACATTTTCTCTGATATTGGACAGGTTTGAGCTGATGACTGACTGAAGAGCATCTCTGTTCCAGATAAGATTTTAAAATGTAATTATTCATTTTTAAAGCTGTGCAGGGTTTTGGCACCCGATACGTCTCTGACTTGCTGGTTCCCTGTGAACCTGAACACAACCTCAGATCCTCAGCAGCGTTCCTCCTGTTGATTCCTCAGTCCCTCCTTTTAAACAGGTGAAACAGGCTTTTGCAACAACGACTCCTCGCTGTGAAACTCCTTTTTATAGTGTGTACTCCTTTTATTGTTTGTTTTTGTTTTTTGTCTCACTGATCACTGATCGCTGCCTTGGTTGGTTGTAGGTCTATCTAGTAGCATCCAGTCTGCAAGATCGTCCAATCTCATGAAACTCAGGTCAAATTGTCAAATAGATACTGCTAATCAAATATGACTAATGATTCGGTTATTGCATCACCTATATGACACTCAAAATGAGTGAAAAAAGACCTGAAAACAGCCGAAAGTTGCATTTGTCACCCAACGCTACAGTGCAGGTTTCATTGCTCTGATTGGTTGTCGTTTTATCCAGTCGAGTCCAGTGAAATATTGGTTGATAACGCCTCTTCATAATTGAAAACGAATTACAGTAAGAGGGACCAAACTAATAGGAATTTGCTAATTAATCTGTTTCTATTAATTATTTCTCTATTTCAAAACATCAGTTTCCTTTGGAGAAATCCCTCCACTTAGACATGTGAGTCAGAACGATCTTGTAAAGGTCAAGTGACATTAACAGCAACTAAAAATCTACTGTGTGCTAATATATGAGGAAAACATGAACAGCCTAATTTTAAGAATTTGATTCATATTCAGTCTTCATTTACTGAAACATAATCTATATGCAGGGATTCAAAAAATATGCAGAATACAACACATCCTTCATCCCTCAATTGGGATTTAAAAAACCCTGAATACCTTTACAATTTAATATGTATCTCTTTAACATTTTCTACGGGGACTTAATCATCCTCTCAAATCAAGTTCCTATGTACAGGAGAGGTTTAGATCCATGTTATTGACTGTCACTGTGCCTTGACTTGAAAAATATGCCTTCATCTCCCAAATGATTGATCTCCAGAAATAAGACTGAATTTCCTTTATTATTTTCAAGATCCATTATTTTGTGACCTAAGCCGATGGCTCTCTGATGATATAATGAGAACACAATGTCAGCGTTTTGAGTACGTCCTCGCCAGAGACAAATTAAGTGATACTTCGCCCATTAACATTGAAATGAGCCTGATGGATAGATGAGCACGTCGTTGTGTACCCCGTGTAAAGTGTCTGTCTCCAACCTGCCATCTGGTGGGAAAATGAAATGGGAGCTAAAAGGCATGTGACCATTTATTTTGTTAGGAGAGGAAAAAAAAGAAAGAAGCCTTTACAAAGAGTCCTCAGAGCTGCATGTGGCCTGTGGAGAGGAAGGTGGCTCGATAGAAAGTAGGAGTAAACGGGAAGTTGTGTGACTATTTTTATTCTGGTGAACAAATGTCAGCTCTGACTACATGGAAACCATGTACTTTAATCATACATGGGGGAGAGGAATTATCTCGGGGGAACAAAAGGCTTTTTTTGAATCTCAGGTGTTTATTTGACAGTTGAGTGCGAATGTATGCTGTATCTCAGTGTTGACACCAAGACACTGGGACACTGTTTATCTTTTTTATGGTGAGGAATCAATGAAAGGGGAGTGAAGAGGCAATCTCTTCTCAGGTACCCTTTTCTCCCTTCTTTTTTCCTCCACATTGTCAGAGGCTACAGTAGCTACGACCCCCTGGAGCTACATCCAGGGGGTCAGATACAAGGAGCTGGGAGGGGGGATCTGCTAATCTTAGCCATGCAGGCTCCGATCACACAGAGAGGAAGAGAGAGGGCTATTTTCAAACCTCAAAGACACAAAGGAGGAGATCAGTTGGCAGATTTTTGGCTTTATTATTCCATTACAGGTTGTGAAGCAGAAATTTCATTCAGTAATGCCTGCAAGTGGATGAGATTTACAGGTTGGAGTGAATTCTCTTATGTGTTACTGATCATTTTACCATTGAATCACTATTTGGGATAAAGTCGCACCTATATGTTTGTGATCTCAGGAAGCTCCAAATGAGCATAAGTCAAATAAATCGTTGCCGTTTTACATTTCTGCAAACCTGAATATGTTATAATTTGTAAGCGCCATACGTACTGTATTAACATGTCCACAGGTGGAGTGGATGTAGATGGTGTTACAGCCGGGGCCAGACAAGCTGGGCCAGACGGGTGTCAAACAAGAGACCACTGTTCAAGACAGTGTTTCAACATTTGTTTTCTTTAAACCACTGTATGTTTTTAACAAGACACAGGGACATTTTTCCAGCTGTGTTTGTGGCAGTAAGCAGGTATTTTAATTCTAACACCTAATATTTAACCAATTATGCTATGACAACGCCGTCCTTATGTCTGGTTAGCAATTCCCATTAAAATGAAATAAAACATGAAAACAGAATGTGTGCAATGAAGCTACTAAGAATATTTTGATTGCTAATATACATATTTATTGTACTGTATTACTCTGCTCTAGACTGCCATGATAACCACGCCACCATTTTTAGTAACTTGTAAGTGTTTCAAGTGAAACGTCTCTTGTGCAAAAAAACATGAAAAAGGCCATAGGCACAAACTGTGTTTGCAGTGCATTCTGAATCTTCAGGCCACAGTTCAACCCTCTGTAATAAAATATTTAGCGGGCAATCATGCATACCCTGTAAATTATGGATAATGTAGTGCTTCTGCAGTTAAGGCAGTGAGTAAACAAATGTAAACAGTTTCAATGTAAGTTTTAGAATGCACATTCTTTAAATAATTGAGAAATGGGACTACATGGAGATGTGAAGGAAACTTACACAAGATTTCAGGTTCATCTCTCTGTTCGACAGTAATTAATAGGTGTTGATATTGGCCGTCACAAGGGGCCTCTTGATGTTATCTACGTAACAGTGTTATCACAAGTCAGGACTCCACTATACAATTGTGAGAAACTGAATTTTCTGAGCCATAAAAAGACAGAACATACTATTCATTTTTTGAATTGCATTAACTTAAAATTCTTTGATCACCAATATCACAAACAGGTCAGCAAATGAAGTGTCAACATAAATCCGCAGGTCGTCTGACAATACATGTAAAGACACATTCATGTATAACAAGAAAATTGATAAAAGACTGTGTAAAAACTGATAAGACACGTTTTTGTTCTGAAGAAGCGATCAGTATCAGCAGTGGAAATCTGAGAAGGCAGTGCAGAAACGGGAGGGTGAGAACATGAAGTGCCCTTTTTCTGTCCCTTTTCTCCCAAAAAAGGACAGATTCCAGCTTACAACAGAAGTCATTTTCTATTCATGCATATCAGCTGACTTGGGCAAAGCTGATTGAGCCGAAACTGAACTGACATTATCCTGGTGCCACAGAATTGGCAATCTGATGTGCAGCAATATTGTTTAGTCCCTCTCATTATGTTATGATGAATGTGCTGTAAAGACTTTGCATTATAGGTCCCCTACTTATTTTAATTTTGCATCTCAGGTTTCTGCCCAGGCTCCCTTGATGCAAACTCTAAATGAAATGACTTCAAAGTTATAGACACCATTTCCATTTTGGAGTAAAATCAAAACCATTGCTACATACAGACTCTCTGTCATCCTGGCAGGTAAAACAATATCTCAACCCCTGAAGTATCATTACTGCTCTACCTAAACAATGTTGATATCCTCTGAGATTTTTAATGCGTGATGCTGAACGATACCCATAATAATCCTCATGAGTTTACAGACACTGATAATATCTGCAAGCTTAAAACCATGGCTCAAGAGGGATTGTTGTTAAATGTGAAAATTTCAAACAAAATGTCTAATGTATAGTGAGAAGAGAAACACCTATTAGTCACCAGATTGCCTTCCATATTATATACCATATATTGTATACTTTCTGAGTATGTGTGGTCTTTTATGCTCCTGATCTTGACACAGACCATCTAATTTTAACTACTGCAATCCAGTTTTATAGAGAGACTATCTGTAGAAAGTGGCGGATTGTAGCCTGTTGTGTTCCAGTTACTCAAGTGTAAATGCATTATGATTCACCAAAGCGCATGGATGAACGCCCGTTTGCAGAGTGTGAGTGTGAGCCCCAGTTGAAATGAGTGATGGCTAATAGCTGCATGATAATGAGGTGGATAGGACATGGCATTCTTGTGAGTGAGTCTCACCCATTAAGAGCTGCATCTCTGCCCAAGCAGAAGTGCGCTGCTTAATTGGTTCATTTCATCATGGCCAAAAAGCTTTAATTGGGTGACACATTGAAAGATGGATGGATCAGTTGTCCTGGGAAAAAAATAAATAATAAAGAGGTATTGGAGGTGGATCGCTTTGTGTGATTTGTGTGTGTCTGTGTTACATAGAGTAGAGGCTTGAGAGAGATTATGTTAATAGGGCACATTACATGCACAAAGAATTTTTTGGGATGAGTACTGCTGTGATACACAAGAAAGTGTCTGCCTTTGTAAAGACACCATGGACTTAAAACACAAGCGTGTGCTTGGCAGAGATGCTAGATGTGGGTGCTGAGCATTCAGAGAGACAAAGATACAGAGCAGCAGCCCACACATGTTGTAGTGATTGGTGGATGAGGACCAAACGTGCTAAAGGAAATTATCTTGTTCGTGTTATAACTCATAAATGTATCGAGATGTCCAATTTTCTCCATAGCAGTATATGCAAGGAAAATAATGACTTGCAAATTTATTCTTACAATCAAAGCATCACCTTGGTGTCCAATCATCAAGCGGCACTGTATTTAGAAGGCACTATAACCCAAGGGTTTCATTTGCGAATATTGGAAATCACATATGACAGACGTCACTCTGTGTCTGTGGAAATACAGGAGCTTGTATGTGACAAGAAATGTTTGTTTATTTGTTTCAGCTCATTTTTGGCCTGAATAATTGAAATGGCAAATCACTGTGACGATAGGTATTCAGAACTGCTTCTCCAGTCAATTGTTTTGGAGATAAAGAAGGAATAATTATGTTTTTCCATTTTCATAAGTGAGGCCATTATCACGGCAGATGTTGAGGAGAAGTGTTAAACCTTCTATTCACGCGCCACCTATTACTTTAATGATGATATGTCTTCCCCAGTGACACTGGTTGATCTATTTTTATCTATTCACACTAAAACGTCAGAGGCTGTATTTAAAAGACCAGCTTTGGCAGCTGGCATAAATAGACTTTCGACAATTTCACGAATGACAGACCCGGGAAAAAAGCAAAAAACACATCGAATTATTGAATTACAAAAAAGCAAAACATTTTGTTCACTTAGGAACTTTGTCTCTGTTTTATACTATTAATGGTTGCTACCAACCAAAAATTCACATTAAAACAACAGGGGCTTGGATTTGAAGCTTTGGCGAACAGCAACAATCTGTGTTTTTTAAATAAAGATGTGTGCATGTAACTAAAATTACGACAAAATACACTACTGAAGAAAGTGCAAGCCACATTATATCACTCATAAATCATGTTATGTTAGTTTTTTTTCAAATAAACACAAACAGAACATGTAGAAAGAGGGTTAAACCTACCTGCTTGGGGGCAGCAGGTGAGATGCTTTTATTGAGATTTGAATGTCGGCTGCTTGGTATCATCCACTGAGTGTAAAAAAAACACACCGAAATGTGTGTCAGCAACACAAACAAAGGTTGTGTTTACCTTTTAGGCCTTAAAATAAATCATTACTTGTATTTATTTTATAGCAGTACTTTGACTTCAGTGGAATCCGCTTTGCGCATCCTTTTTTTCTGGTACAGATTTGCTTTGGGAATGTAAAGAAATTACACACTCTGTTGCCTTTTATTACTCTCAAAACAAGACTTGCACATCCTGTACCCACAGTCGTTGTGTGAGACTGTGCACTCACGCCACTGCTTAATCGCTCTTTATAGAGATTCAACACAATGTGTGTTTGCAGAATTCTCCCTCTGCGGTTAAAACCAGCAGTGCATTGCTGTTTTTACTGTGTATGTTTGTACCTGCTTTGTTCCTGCTGGATGAAAATCTGTTTAATGGACGTTTTAAAAGACAAAGTTCATGGTGCAAGTTTCTTGTATTTTTTGTGCTTGGTAATGTTGTCCCTTTGGGCTTGTTGTAAACTTCTCTTTGTGTGTGAAGCCTTAAGGGACAAAATAACCAAACAACCCTGTAGAAAACTTAAAAAAGGATGTTACATAAGGTCTGCAGGTAACTCAGCCTATCTGGTTATTGCGTCGATACAGAACAAGACCTACTTTAGCCTTCTGTTGAATTAAGTCCCAGTCTTCTTTGCCTATGGCAGTTCTATTTCTGTACAGTTTGTTGAGAAACATTTTTAAAAATGGTCTGGTGCAGGAATCTGGAGGTAGGTTAAGGCAGATAAAGAGGGAGTATAGCTTTAAGATTCAGTTAAAGATAAAACAAAACAAAACAAAAAAAATCTTTCCATTAATTCAAGAAAACTAAAAACATTAACTGAAACTGTTAACAAAAAATGTACATGTTAACACTTTTTACATCAAGCATAGCAAAAAAAGTGTGTTGCATATTATGTATCCAGCAAATATGAGTTTATTCTCTGTCCAGTTCACTAATTAAAACCCAGTGTTCATGCTGCTATTAGCTTTGATATCTAACTCCTGAGGGAAATATCTGGAAGTCTAGACGCCAAAAGCTCCACCATGTTCACCAACTAAATGCTAACTTTGTTTGTCAAAGTATCCTTGGCAGGTCATCTACAGTTGGTTAACCGAACCTTTTCTTTTGCTTTGGGCAGCTGCTTGCTTGATACTTTTATGGCACCGACCAAATTGCCTTAATATTATCAAATTTTGAAAAAACATCTTGCCATTCGACACCAAATATCAATCTCATTAGCATCAGTGAGCCTGTAGCATGCTTGTTGTGCCGCGATCTAGTTGTTCTGTTTCGAGGCACACTGGGAGACAGGGTTCATGTCAATTACTGTTTTGTTTAGAAGGATTTCATAAAAACGGTAGCAAAAAACTATCAAGTATCAAGTATCAAAGTCAAGGTATCAAACGTGTTTAACCGATTCACAGCCTTAGTTAAACCAAAACAATGAGCTGAAAGAAGACTGTCTCAGAGTCAGCTGATGATTATCTATGTCATGTAAGATGTTTATGTAGCATCTTTACATATCTGACAACTCTAGCTGTCTGCTGAGAACAGCTTTGGCCAAGAGAAAATAAAAATTCAGTAGGTGGACTTTAAACATATCTCAAACATGTATTTTTTCTTTGTTGTTGATGATCACAGCATTAACATGTTGCAGTACGAAATTACAGTATGTGATAGAGCAAGACTCAAACTGACACCTGCTCTGTTCAGCTTGAAAAAACAAAAACAAAACAAAAAAACACCCAGGTGCTCTCTGTGTCTTTCACCTCCCTTTCTATTCCTCTGGCTGTGTGTGTTCGAGTGTGTCTGTGAGTGAGTGTTTATGCAGAGGAAACAGCATGTGTGTTAATTTCTGTGTGCTCTAGCTATCCCAGCGGTGCCTTGCACCGGTTTTGCCTACAAGCCAGCGACCTATTTTTCTCGGCGTTGACTGAAGTAGACATTTGAACAAAGAGAGAGGCAGAGAGAGACGGGGAGGGAGGAGGGGTGCAGATCAGTTCCTGTGCTTTTATTCAGGCCTGTGGATTAATTACCCTGTACCTAAACCTGATCCCCTGCTGTGAGCGAGACACTTTGGCATCATCCTGATCAATAATGCATTTTTCTGTCTCTCCATTTAATTTGCACGCAGGCCTCACACGCTGGCATTACCATCTCCCTAGAAAAGTGCAGGAGACACCTGATATCTAGAGTGCAACTCTCCACCCCCATAGCGATGCCATGCTCCATGACACCCCCTCCCCTTCCTGTTGCTCATTGACAAATTGATTCCCTCGTAATGTGCAGTTTGGAAAAAAAAACTCCTCAATCCTCCGGAAAGACATAATAAGACACATTGCATGTTGGATTAGCTCATAGGTTTGTACAAATTTGTTCCTCTTGGGCTTTTAATTGTGAGAGCCTTAATTTATAGGGACGTTTGTTTAACAATTTAGGGAACGCTTAGGTTTAAGGTCCAAGACACTGCAAAGTTGTCGCTACAACTCCCGAGAGGGAAACATAGTTAGCACGCCGCTACCTTTGCAACGGTCGAACAAGAGTAGCTGTTAGTGGCAAGGTCAAACTACCGGGAGAGACAGGTAGGTCATCTGATCTTGTGTGATTTATCTGCTGTGTGTCTGTGTGTGTTTGGTCGTGCATTGAAAGGGGAGCTGTATGTCAGTACCTTAGACTCTTGCTTTGTAAAGCTTGTGGTTTTCTTGCGTTCCTTAATTGAGTAGCCACTCTGTAATGTTGAGCAGTAGACTCCAGACTTAGTGACCTGCAGGGGCAGATCTGCACTTTCCCTATGTCTTAGAGATTTACTTGTGGCAGCAAAGTAACTGTTTTCTGTCTATGGAGTTAAAATACAGGACAGATAGAGTTTATGCACCGGTGGATAAAAGAAAGCTGTAACCAGTTTTACACATTTGATATGTATCTGTTTTATAATACTTTGTTCTCTACATCTTAAATAACATTGTGTGTAATCTGGTAACTCATTTTATGTGTTTGGAATATCACCACATAATAAACTCCTTCCACCACAGTATACAATACAATGAGACAAACATAGAGTAAATAAAGATTATACAGTAGAGGATTTAGCCATAGAGGATATACAATGAAGTAATACATTGATGTGACAAGAAAAATACGATTCAAAGTCAGACCCCTCAAATCATTGCATATTTCAATGTATGAATCATGATTTGATATCAGATCCGAGGCATATTCAGTTCTTATTTTTACGTGGTCAAATAATTATTACTTTATGTTGAGGAGTTACAGTGTGCAGAATGGTAATAGATTCAGAGTGACCCCCTCATGCATGTCAGGATAGTGAAGGGTGGGCTGAGTCAAGCAGTTTCGACTGTACATGTAGAGTCTCATGGGGAATCTGTGATGAGTGGATTAGCATGTCTCTGACATGCATTATTAGCATCTTTCTATAGATAATAAACAAGACGTTTGTGTTGTCAGTGCACTGGCCTGTAATTGACAGGCTTTCAGTGCTAACAAGCAGCAAAACACTGTATAACTCATGAGCAGAGCATGGAATGTGTGGGAATCTGTATGTCCAAAATAGCTGAACTTATTGTAGGCGCGAACCATTGCACATTATCATGAAAGCTAACGTCCATAGTGTCCTGTGTGTTGTTCCTTTGCACTGCATGTGGTTCTGTCTTTGTACAATGTTTGCTCAGTGTTTGTTCTGAAAGTTGGAATACATCACGAAGACGCACTACTGAACTGCACATTTATTGCACTGGTTAAGTGTTTCTGATTTGTCAGCGCTCACATGTACCTTTTGTAGAGATCCAGACTGACATCATTAGGGCACTTAGTGCTTAGTGCTTAGGAGAATGCTGAGCCAATTAACCAGCTGCCTGACTTCTGGCAATGCAGTGAACAAATAAACTCCTCTTTCCACTACCTTGTCTCTGTGTACTTCGACGTCTCGTCTCAGTTAAGTGCAATGGAAGATGATTTTAATCTTTTATTATGTTTAAGACAGAAGCTTAAAATTAATTGCTGATTAAATCAGCATTAACCTTCTGACACCATTTGCTGTCCAACAATACCACTGTGGCAGAGGCGGGAAATTAAACCGCCCCCTGCGATCTTCATGTTGTCTTAATTGTAAATAGCGAAGGTGGGTGTAAAGACTACATTAGAGGCGTTTGCTCTTTACAGTACTGTAGAACGCTTGGATTTTATTTCTGCATTTTTATATCTGGGGACTTTATTTGTATAAGCCTGATTCAAAAAAAGGTGGGACACTGTGTAAAAACACAAAGAAATATATAATGCAATAATTTGCTAATAAACTGTGTTCTTACTACTTTACCATTTTGTTTTAGTTTCTAACTCTTAACCTAAACGATTAACCTGCACAGTCTTTACTCCACATTACAAAGTTACTGACTCTCCACTAGTCTGCCGACAGTAGAAACAGCTATTGAAGTGGTTTATTCAATACAGGCTAATGAAACACAGAGTTAGTTTTTTGGCTTGGATTGGAATCTACAGCCTTTAGATGACTGTGCACTGCAGACTTGAGTGTTTCCTGCTTACACCTGCCTCTCTGCATTTGTCTCCATTACAAACAGAGCTAGCCATAAAATCCTACAGTTGCACAGGTATAGTTTATAAAACATACCGCATTCCTGGTAAATCATATTTATGTGTTAGTCCGTGTTGTGTTTTTGGAGACAAAGCAGGCATATCCTTTTTGTTTTGTAACAAAAAAAGAAAAAAGCCCTTCTCAGCCAGATGTGGGGACATAAACCCAGCGACCGGGATAGCTCTGGGAGACGGTAATGTACCCTTGTAACTCAATCTCTAAGCAGCCCGCTGAATGAAGAAATGTAGCTTCTTTGGCTCGCACCATTCTCTCATTCCCCCGTTGTGACCTTTTTTAGCTCTCTTCTGCTCAGGGACTGCACTGATCCCGGAGCAGTCACTTGAGAAAGGGGAGAACAGTAAAGAGATCGCAGCATAATGTTTTTCCTTCATTTACAGTCAAAGCAGAGCAGTGGAAGAGGTTGTAGACAGGAGCTTTCACTTGATTATACCACACCAAAGTAAGCAAACTGATACAGTACAGTCTGTGCAGTCTGAGTTTAATGATATTTTATTACTATTTTTTTCTTCAAGCAATATAATCGCTATTCAATGGCTAAAAGCGTAGAAATAGCAAATGAGCTTTCTTAAAGATCACTGGTCGTCATTAAGTGGTCGGTCTTGCCATCGGAAAAATAACATGTTATCTTTAGTGCTATAGCTACAGTATTACGTCTTCTAACAGAATTCAGATCAACTTACCTCCTCACGCAGATTTAGCCAAATTTAGACAATGCCTTAAGCACTGTAGCAAATAATTTGAAAGATCAACACATGATGTAACATAGTGGCTTGTAAATATTGCAGCCCCACATAGTCACTTAGGAAATAAATAAGTTATGACAAAAATACCTCCAGCTTTATTTGATGCATCGCATGCATACTCAATGAGGGGCTGCAGTTCTTTGTCTGCCGAATCGCAAAAGACACCACTCAAAAAGCGGTGAGTGGTACAATATCTTCCCTCCCCCCTGGGATAATTGCTTCAGACATATTCTTTGACCTACCCCATGCCTTAACAAGCGTAACAGTCAAAAGATTGATCTGTTCAAAGTTCATAAATGACGGTTTGATTATCTTTCACACGTTGATGCTGAAATAATCTCCATATAGACAGATAGCGCACCCATTTCTAAAACCTGCCACCACGAACTTGTCAACAAACAGGGGATTATGGGCTTTGGGTAGTGCGCATGGCACACACACACACACACACACACACACACACACACAGATAAACACACACACACACACACACACACACAGATAAACACACAAGCTAGAAAGTGTAATCATTATTTAAAGACAGACTAATAATGATGGACAGACAGATTTTAAAATGTGTCTTTATATTTTACGTTGTCTTTCAAGACATGTTTTCTTTATTTTTTGCATTCAGAAATGCTTTCCTTCCAGATTTGCCCTCCTCCTACATTTTCGCCAAGAACACTCTGTTTCTGCTTCTTTGTGGTCAGATATTTCAGCCGTGTATGGTCGGCGCTTTGATGGAGAGATGAGTGACAGAGAGTGCAAGGTGTTTTGTGAGATTGGATGTGGCATGACATTGCCTGGCACTGATAAGAATGGTACTTTTCAGTTGTGTCATTTGTTAAAATGAGCTGTTGGCGGAAAAATAGACATCAGTGTAACATCTGTCATTGCCATGCTTGTCTTTTGACTGACACACTGCAATTAAGGTTGTTTAAAACCTGCAGGCTTGCTTGGTGAAATATGAAATTCGTGAACATGCTTATCCTTTGACTTTAGTCATGAGTATTAATCTTCTAATTATTTAAAGTATTGGTAGTGAAAATTGCATGCATGATATAAAATCAGAATGCAAATCAGAATGCATAGTTCTTCTAATAGTTTGGACCTGGCCTATATAACAAGCCTGTAGAGACAACGAGTGGGTGGAAATGTGCTAACATAACATGGGGCGAAAACAATCTATTTCTGCCGTGGTGCGTTCAGCACTACACATAAACCAAATGAAGCATTTCTATTGATTGTCACTTCCTTGGAATCCACTGTTTGGGAAGGAGAAGGGGAGTCTCCTTCTATCAGCTGACACGGCTCATTGTTCACAACGGACTAATAAAGAGCTTTACTGGTGCCATTATGCATTCTCTGTGGCTAGTGACAGGCTGATGACTAGCCTTAAAGATGGAAGCCATTTCACATTTAAACAATAACAGATGGAGGGCCTCACTTACTGAACTGCCTCTGCAGACATAAACCTGCATGTTATATTATTTCAAATAGCATGGAAGCCATTATATATGCATGTGTGGTATGTGGTTTCATTTATATTGCAAACAGGCTTACCACATATACATATTCATTTATCTGTACAGAGCTTACATATAAACTGTGAGTGTTGTTTTTTAAGTTTTACGAAAATTGCACAGCTGCGGAAGAATATAATGAATTTATTATGCTTCATATTCGTAGACACAGGCTACAGTGTAAAAATGTATTTTAATATTTAGTCTGTATCATATTTCTGTATACCTCCTTTGAATCTGACTTTTCCTGCCTAAAATGTGTTCCGTGCAGCCCCTCTAGACTCTACAACCAGCATCAGGGTCACGACATAGCAAATGGTAGTTTCATGGGGGAAGTGAGCTGCAGTTTTGATGTGTTGAATCAAGCACATGAGGTCAGAGGATGAGCACAACAGCTTCTGATCGCCTTTCTATTTACTGAATCCTCAACACAAGGAGTTTGTGGAATCAAGGGGGCCAGCTGGTGAGAGTGCAGGTCCTTAGCGAAAAAAGCCACGGGTTGACTCTCATGTCAGTGTCCTCGAGGTAGACACTGAGCTCCACCTGCACGCCCACTGACAGATTAATGGTCTGTAATGAGAATTTTTACTTTGACCCGCTCTACAGAGAGCAGAAACCAGCCCTGAGATAAAGCTTTGACCCTTCTGCTCCTGTCCTCTGAAGATAATTAGCTAATTGCTTAAACTCTTATAAGCATGAGAAAAAGGGAAATTAAGTCTGACCGTTGCAATAGAGTGAAGGATTTCATGCTCTCGCCCTCTCTGACGCCTTGTCTGTGCATCCATCCTGTCAGATGTTATAGAAAATAATGATATATATCTTATATTGCAATATATCCAATGAATATTAAAATATTATTTTAAGGACATATTTCTCAGACCAGGACTGTGATGTTTTAGAAAATTTCAGTCAGTAGAATATTTGAATATGTAAAGTAAAACACTATATAATCTATGCATATGTATCACATTTGCCTGATCTCACGTTGTATTTCGTGAATATCACTTTATTCTTCTGATTGTCAGCATAGCTTATCTATCTGCTGCTTTAGCATTAAGATTTTAACGATGCTCTCAGAATTCCTAGTGGTAACACTTAATACTAAAGTGACAATGCGCTGATTATTTAACTAAACAACGCAGCAAATAAGTGTTTGTGAATAAATATATTAATTAGATCTACAAGGAAACAAGCATTGCCGTGCAGGAGAAAAAAACAATTGTATGTGTGTGTGCGCTATGTGTATTCACCTGCAAATACAAAGAAAAAAAGGGGGCAGGCATTTACGCAGAGAGAAAGACAGAGAGCCTTTTTCTACTACGTACAATTTCAAAACACTTAAGTGATTCTCAATCCCAGCATGCCTCAGCCTGCCACTGCCATGACAGATGCTCCAAAATTGAATATAGATTTCAGTGAGCAAGGCAGGCTTGCCTGATGAATCTCAATTTGCTGCTGTCCATATTTCATAGTCACCACTATGGATAGCTCAAGGGGAGGCAGTAAGAGCACTTTGGCTGCACCTGCCAAACTGTCAGTTGGCTAGTGTCGAATGATGATTGGTACTTCATAAAAGCCCATATTTATCCCACACTAATTCATCCCCTACATCATTTTATCACCAAAATGTACATCCGTGAGTGGGGGCGAAAGAAAAGGCATTGTAAAGACATGCTTCATTTCACAACTGCAGTGATCTTAAGAGAAAAAGAAGTCCACATGATGACAATTGCTCAGCAGTAGAAGATTGTAGAAATGGTGTACAGTAGCTTGAGGGTGGAACAAATGTAGAGAGCTTCCCTTGGGGGGGTGGAGGTGCCTTGGCTGCTGTGTACCTGACAGTCTATTTATAGCTTGGTCTGAAGTACTTATAAAATGGCATCGGATTCTATTGTTCTACAACAGTGTTCTTGGGGAGAAATTCTTCCTTTCAAAATGGTGACAATTTTAATTCTTGTCCGAGGTTTGAGCTTTAACAGTTTTGATTGAAACATTTCATCTGCATATGTAACCCAGTTTATGGCAGTTTATTTATACTTCACCTCGTAGTTGATGGTTTCATACACTGTATAACATTTTCTTTTATGCAGTCCATCTCAGTATGGTATTAAAATCAACCCTTTTGGAGACAGAGATCTTCACTACTAATTAATGCCCGAAAGGGACCACAGAAAGCAGGCCTCGGAACATGAAACTGATCCACAATCAGATATATAACAAAATGTTTCAGCACAGAATCTCACAAGAATTGAAGCACATGATGTAACATAATAAGCAGTGGGGAATACAACAAAGCAACATAGCATGTTTAAAAAGAAGCTCTGTGGAAGCTCCAGTGTAACAGATTAATTATCATAGCTTTTTTCCATCTCGCAACTCAGCAATGTGGGCCATGTTTAACTTACAGGCTTTTAATTAAACATAATGCAGCAAGGGTAAAAGACAGAAATCTAGTTCATTCTATAGGAAAATGGCCATCTTACTTGCCAACCAGTGAAGGCTACAGAAGCAGTAAGCAAGCCAGGGCAGTGTAAAGCAGGCTAAGTAGTAAGCCAGTGTTTTTTGGGCAGAGCAAAGACAAATAAAATGTAGTCCAAAAGTTAATGGTGTAACACAAAGTCCAGTTGAAATTTCTCAAAAACATAATTTTAATAATTATTTACTCATTTAGTAATTAAGGCATGACAAAGCAGAGTAGTGACATTGAATAATAAATTGCAGATCTAATCAACATTTCACAAGATGTTTTAAGAACTAGCTATTAAAAAAGATAAATAAGCTAATCTGTGCATATTACATACACATGTGTTAAATATCCCATTAATTATTCCATGCATCTATAATTTAATCAACAATAATTCATCACAAAACTACTTTGTGATATTTAAGCGAGAGTGATCATTCATACAAGGCAAGTGTACTTACCTGCATTCAAGCCAGCCAAGCATATCTGGCAACGTACATAACAAGAGAAACCCACACATATTTATACTATACCCAACTTACAATTACGTTATAACAAAGATGTCTGTGACATACTGTATAAAGTTTTATATGAACCAACATAGACGATAACCAAGCAATGAAAGTGCCACTGGTGGAGGAATCAATCAAACAAATCTGTGCAATAGCTGCATTAAGCAGGACCGTAGGCATGCTTTCAAACCTTGAAGGCACTTGGACGTTTTTTTTAAATCCAATGCCTGAGCAATGTCCTTTTAAACATTAGTACATAAAACTCCTCAGTCACTTGCAAAGTTTATGAACTTGGAATATAAAGTAGTCCCCCACAGTGACAGATGCTCAAAATGCCATGTAAGACGCAGATAAAGAGAGACACAAAGTGTATCTGTCTCTCAAAGTACATTATGTCAAGCAGCAGGAGTCGAACTATACGAAAATAACCGATGCAACAAATGCTTCTCCTCAACCACCGCTTATGCTGTGTGATCTGCTGCTGCTGGCTTCTTTCTCTCTGTTGTAACTGCCATTGTACATGACAGACAGAGTTTTATTTTCTCTTTCACCTTTTTAAAAAACAACCCTTTGGAGTCAATTGCATGATGCCACCACAGGGTGCAGGAAACGGCAGAACCTTCGAGTATAATTAGAGCAGACGTGTTACATGTGTCTTGTGTGTGTGCCGCATCTCATTAAGGCGAGGTATGGGCCACTGAGCCGGCTAAGAGGAACAGAAAGGGAGCATGTGGCGGTGTAGTTTCCTTTACCACAAACTCAGCCGCTCTGAGCTTTCTCTTCCTTTCAGGAGTCAAGCTGAGGCCCCTGGAGCCAAGGCCAGTCAAAATGGTTCCACTTGATGCAAAGGCCCTCAAGGAGCCCACAGTCAAAATGAACGCACACAGGCACAAAATACAATCTTTTGTGTGTGTAAATGCATATAGCGTAACACATCGAGCAGATGCACTCATACAGAATGTGTACAAATGCACACATGGAGTGTTGTTATTACAGTAAATTGGAATCTTTGATGGAAGAGGAAATGGGCAGATTTCTCTTATGAAAAATTTGAATATCAATACATGTGGTTATATGAACATCACACATCACTGAACATTGTGATGTGATGGTGACAAATATCTAGACAGCTATAGCATGGGAGTCATTTTTCCCATTTTTGCTACTATAAAAATACAGATTGTGTTATGCTTTTCAGCTTTCATTAGTAACTTCATCGTAGAACCTTTTATTACTTAATTTTTCTGATATTTCTAGCACACACTAAGAGGCCAAAGCAAACTTTAATGGTGTTACCCACAAATTGTTGAAAATGGTCTTTTCAACGATAAACACACCGTAAAACACCATAAAAAAGCACCTTTAAAGATCTTAACAGAAGTAGGCTATAATTGGACAATTATCTCGACATGTCAGTTATACAAGTCCATTGATACTTGATAAACGTTGCTCAGACACTATGTCGTTCATTTTAATGGCTGCCAGTCATCCACTGTAGATTGAGCAAACGAGTGCCATTGGATCAGCCTGAAGGTGTTTTGCTTTATTTCACTTTTATGAAGGCCCAATGTTTTCTTTGTGAAAGAGCTACAGCAGCTTTCATTTTCAAGTAGAGTTGATGAAGTTATTGGAAAATTCACAGATAATTTATTTGCAACACCTTGTACTGCTGCTTTTGATGACACATATACAATTTGTGAGGCCAGGTGGTTGATAACAGGCCTGTAAAAATCCAACAGACCCTTCAAACTACGCATCAAAGATTGATGTGAAGAGTGTTTTTTTCTACAGAACGTCTGATAGAACTTGAAAGCTGCATCAGATTCCTCAGTAGTCCAGTTCATGTTCCTTAAAGTAACACGTATAAAGTCACAATATGCATATGTTTTAGTTGATAGGTCAATTGAAAAGTTAATGAAGGCTTGTTTCTTTGCTGTTTGGATGTTGTTAGGGTGAAAAAATATGATGTTCTTGCTTTTTGCTTAGAGTTTGCATTTTCCCTCAAGGATGGGAGGAGGATGTGAAACAGTTGAGAAGAAAACAACATTTTAAACACAATTACCCACAAGGCAAAAACACATTCAAAGGCACATTGGAAAGTCTTTTTTAAAGTCTTTTTTCTTCGATGTCTTCTCAACGTTTGATGTCTAAGTTTTTACAATGTTATTTTAGAGATCTTGTCAATTTCAATTACAAGTCTGAATAATTTATTGTGGGTCAAAAGTAAAAGTTTGATGACAACCAAATTTTACTCCATGCAGCGAAAGCTACGGGCTGGATTTGATCCTCTGGTCTCAAACTCAGTAGTCTAAATAAGGTATGAACTTTACCAGGTGAGCTATGTAACTATTTCATTACATATCCTAATGCGATCATCCAAGCTTCATCAAGTCCGCTAATGTTCCACGGTTGGATGACCAAAACTTGGTACTTAATTAAGCTGATAAATAGCTCAGCTGGTAATGTACATGCCTCATGTAGGATGAGTTTAAGACCAGGGGTTTGAATTTTTGCTGCGTGGGTAAAATTAAAACATACACAGAAAAAAAACAAAAAAACATCTGTAACTGAAGTTGAGGGGGGAGAGAAAGACAATTAGCTGCTGTTAACTTGTGACAGTAGTTTTAGAAACAGCACTAACAACAGGCTACTTTCCATCAATTTCAGATGGCTAGTATTAGACATAGCTGATTAGTTATTGATTTTGCAAGGCCACCAATTCTTGAAATCAAAGAACCTCTCATCACATTGACTGTATGCAGGACTCATTGATTTCATGTTAGCAAAGATACTTAGCTCCATGTTAGCTTCCAGCAAGACTCCAAAGATCAATCTTTTTACTCAATCCAGTCATGCAACAACCTCCACTTCTACACTATCTATAGCTCAGTGCTTATTTCACATTACTTTTTTGCCACAGTTTTGCCTAATTAACAGCCTCTAGTTGTGTCTCATTTCAGAGTATGCACAATTCTAAGCCTGCTCAAAGAGCTACAAGAGGAAAATGGCCTATAGTGGCACATTTTCTTCATTATTTTAAGTGAAAAGGATAAAGCCAAGTAAAAAGTTAAGTTTTCAAATCTTAATGTTTCATTTGAACTCTTGAATCATTAGATTTAAGACTCAATATGCAAGTAATGATTTCTCAGACTAGTCCCTGCTGTCACATCGAAGCTCTTCCAGAAATTATATATCTTTAAAAATTATGTAAGTGCATGGGTGAATAGGTCTAATAAATAAACTATTATTGAAAGTGGATTGCGGGGGATACTTTGAGAGGCTGCTTGGTAACCTGGTGGAGGCAGTACAGCAGTGGATACTTCTGTATCTTTTGCCAGAAGGCACCATTGTGAACAAACTGTGGTCGAGTTTACAGTTGTCTTTTAAAACCATTTGGGATCTCTGAAAGTACCTTCATAATACAGCGTTTCCCCCAGTATTTTCTGAGACTGTGGCGCGGGGGGGTCATCATACTGTAATATTTATACTTATTTCATAGGCTACTTAGGGAATTTCTTTTTTTTTCTCTGGTTATAATGCTCTCACACAGCCATCATGAACTCTAATATTGTAAAGAAATAATATTTTTATTATTTGTTTCAAGAGAGGAGTTATCTAAGTCAGAGTCCTGCACGGGTGAACAATAATGTAGGCTACTGTGTCGGACACAGATGCAGGACAGGCGGACGCCTGGAGAGGTGGGTCGCGTTTTACGATTGCCATTTTCAAGGCGTCACTTATCATCAGTCATTATTAGCGACACAAATGATAAGCATTTATATTTCATATGAGCTCATTCATGCGTGCTTGCGCCCTCCCAGAACTCATTCCCTCTACGCTGTCTTACTTTCACTTTTAAAAATTGCGTCCGTCCAATATTCCTTCGGGCGTCGGTATCAATTTATACCGGGTCGGCTCGGGTGCGGAATGTAAGTTGTGTCGGAAAACTGGTTGGATGTGGTGACCCGTGCAGGACTCCGATCTAAGTGACCATTTTAATCCTCTAGCTAATTATCAAGCGAAATATCCAACATGCTAGTTAACGTCAAAGACTGCGGTGGAAGACGACGGTAAAATATTTCCTTTCTCTGACACTGGATTTATTTATGCCTGAATTTTGATGGTGTGGCAGCTTTTATTTTGCCGTGGCGGTGCGCCACAGTCAATTACATGTAGGGGAAACCCTGATGATATCACCTATTCTCGAAGGATGGGTAACAGTGGTGTTTTGGGGGGTTTGAATCAACTGCTGCAGAGTACTATAAATGCTGTATGTGTACATGTTATGTAAAACAAAACGTATTTCTTAATGTGTATATCTGTATTATAAGCTCATATTTGAGCTATATCATGTACAAATATATATTATTATCTTAGCAGCAGCATTCACTGTTATTAATTGTTTGTTAGACAATGAGAATTATACACACATTGTTGAACGCAAAGGGAAAAAAATTGACAGAATTGTGGCCAATGGATTTAAATCCTCATATATAAACATCACTTTAGCAGTAGCATGTGAACCATGTGGAAGAGTGGGATTGATGGATTTAATTTAATGTCTCGCATTAACTTCCTGGAGGGCCTCACTCTCACATCTTTAACTCCCTTGTTTTTCTCCACCTTCACTGAAGCAAATCAACTTCTTAATTGGCATAATAATGTGATTAATTGCTTTCTTGTCATTGGGCCCACTGAGTTTTACACTGTAAAGAAGTGTAAATCAGGCGTGTATTTACAAGCAATCGAATGCTCACGATCGAAAAAGGAACATATAAAAGATGCCCAGCTGTGCAGAGTAATTGGTTCTGCTTTATTAGCTCCTTTTTATTAGTTGAAAGGAAAGACATTTGGATCTGGGGGATGAGTTATTTGGGAATTTTTCTCATTTTAGCGTAAAGATTGAAATTCCAATTTCCTCCTAAATGTGGTAGAAAACGTTAATTTGTATAGGACTGTATTAACATTTTTTTTTCTTTTCCTGAAACAAAGTGACCTAATTGTCCTCTGTAGTGCAACAGTATCGGGAAAGATATAAATTTAGATTCCTCAAATAGGTTGGATAAACAAAACTATGTTCATTTTAAACACGCTTTATCAAACTGCTTGAAAAACTGTTAAAAACAGACATTGACATCCCCAAGTTCAGTCAAATGACAGAGGTTGTTTGGCTAATAAGGGTCAGTCTGTATGTTATTGAAATCACATTTAAATTAATTTGCATTATTCAAATGGCTCTACTTTTCAATGTCAACATCAAGCTGCACAGCAATTCCCTTTTTATTCTTATCATAATTTGAAATGCTGTATTTATGTAGTTATATACTATTGACAAATACAACTACATTCTATAGAAAGCAAATCATGTTTTTACAACTAAAACTGAATGCAGTTTTCTTTTTCAAGGATACTTGTGACCTTAGAAATCACCTCCTCTTCTCTATATACATGCAGCCTTTAAACTATGAGCTCATTGTTTGCTTCCAAAGAAATAATCAGCAGATGAGAGAAAAAGAAAAAAAAAAGGAAACTGCAATCTCTTCTCGATTTCAGCAGATCAGTGAAATGGGAAGAAAAACACATCCCATATCTCAGTATGTCCCCCACCATTCTCCATTCTACAAAATAAAGAACCAATTAAGTGGGTTTGGGCTGTGGTAGTTAAAAACAAATGCTGATGAAGCTCTGATGTCTATAACAGCATCCAGGTGCTCGTGCATATTAAGACCCTTTATGGTCACATAATTAAGGAGAGACACTATTGTCTTATTGGTGTGCGTCTTGATTCCAGGTGGCAAAATGGCTTGATAATGCATCTTTGGAAATCAAGCCCAAGCTTGTGGCAGGCGGGGAATTGATGACATTTTTCTGTGGCAAGCATATGACAGATTGTCAATGAAAGGTTGTCACATTTTGTGCAATGATAGACTGTTTTCAAGCTGAATCAGCATCAACTTTGTTTTGTGAGAGCAACAGATACACTGGAATTTGTCGCGATAGCAAGACAAAAAAGAAAAAAAAAGGACACAAAACTGCAAAAGGCCCCAGAACCAACACTCAGAGATCAGAAGGTTGAAAAAGAAATCCAAACTTTACTAAAACAAAGCTGAATTCTCCAAAACAAAGGGCACAACAGACATCAATTCAATAGTTCTTGACAAAAGAATAAGTTTTTGAGGCAACATGAATGTGTGTACAAAGTAAACCGACGTGCATTTCTATTGGGCGGCAGTTTCTATTGGGCAGCTCCCCCACAATCTTGCATAGCAGCCACCACCATCAGTATATGAGTGTGTGTGTGTGTGTGTGTGTGTGTGTGTGTGTGTGTGTGTGTGTGTGTGTGTGTGTGTGTGTGTGTGTGTGTGTACAAAGTCAATCTTTCCTGCAGTTGCTAAGATACTTTGACCTGAACGGTTAAATCATCTGGATTCATTATGTGGGGAAAATCCATCCAATAGTTGACACTGCCATCAACTGTCTCTCTCAACACTAATGTGGCAAAGAAGCTGTGCTGAGATTGAGCATCTTTCATTGGCATTATTTGGAAAACTGCATTAACATCAAGGAATTCATTTTTGGATCTGAAATGTCAAAGACATTTGGTCCATCTGTAATATCAAGGGCAGACAAAAAGAGGATTATTATGAATTCAGTAAAATCACCCCTTCAAAGTACATCAATATTCTGTGGCCATTGTGAAGAACTTGGTTCTGGCTTAACGAGGGGATCCAACAGATAAATGATCAAAAAACAGCACAGCTATTGTCCTTGAACTCTTAATGGCGTACTAATAGCGCAGGGTGTCAAGAGTGATTTTAACAAGAGCGTCCTGAGTCTAACTTTTTTTTTTTTTTTTTAATCTCTCTGCCTTTGGACTTGGAGGAGATAACCGTCTCCTCTCTCTCTCGCTCTCTTTCTCTTTCTCTCTCTCTCTCTCTCTCGCTCTCTCTCTCTCTCTCTCTCTCTCATCATCGCATTACGAACTCAGGCACGCCTTTTGCATAATCACCATCCTCTGCGTTTCCTCCTGCAGTCTGGATAAGGGGACTCATTATAGTAGAGAGAGTAGAAGGCCGGGGCCAGTGTGCATTGCGTAGGTCACACTGTTTGCTAAGAGAGAAAAAGATCAGGAACCTCGGCTAAAAAAATCTCTTTATACGAAAAAATCTTACCATGGACTCTCAATACTGACACTGTGAGCCTCGATAAGGTCAAAATGAAATAGAGTAGATATATAAAATGTGATTTACTTCATGTGGTTTGAAAACTGATGTGCTGTCATCGTTTCTTCTATTGATTTCGTGTCTCTCCTGTGTCCATCTAATTTCCAAGCATTGTGTTCTCAAGATGTTTGAAATTGTAATCCTTATGTATTGATTCTGATTGTGGCTTTTAAGCTTACCCGTAATTTCTCTTCTTATTTCTACTTCTTCCCTCTCTACTCCTCTCCTCTCCTTCGACATAAAAGCCTGAAAATAAGGAGGACCACAGCAAAAGAAGAGAGAAAAGAACAGGCCATGGCTGAGGGGATGATTGCTTCTCAAAGTGGTAAGCATCAGACATTTACAGTCTCTTAGCTGTTTTGTTCCAGTGAGTTGTGTGTTCATTTTGGACGATTTCATTACTTTTGCGTCAGTCCTGGTGCCTTTGTGGTGCAGAGAAACAGACAAATAACAAGAGTCAAAAAAGCTTTACTCTGTGGTCTGTTTGGTCAGCGTGACACGATTATGTTACTCAGTACCTGCAACTACAGAGTTTTAGTGTGTGGTTCTCATTCAACTATTTCTGCCTTCTTTTTTCCTTTATTACACTTTTCTTTCCTCCTTTGTGGTAAAAGCCAGCAGTGAGAAAAGTCTCAATATTATTGTTCCAATCAACAACCTTTTGTGAGACATGCCATCATCTCATAAACCAGGGTAATTTATTGCAAAGGGCTTTGTTGGACTCCAGTTTAATCCAGATGTGCACCTTTAACTATACGACACTGGGCCTGTTCCTTTCCAGCGTCACTGGCTTTATGTTCTGCGTGTCACACAGTTGCATTGTCGAGTCACTGTCCCCTTTTGTAGCCTCTCTGACCGCTGACACACAAATCATTGTAGAATAATGCCTTGATCCCTCATCAATGCAGCCAGGACAAGCAGGTCAGATCAGCAGGATGTGTGCCTCCTAAGAATAAGGGTTCACATTGTCACCCTAGATTTTTTGTCGCACCGGGAGTATCCTTTAAATTTACAATGAGTCCATGAACTCTTCACACCTTCTAAAGAAAGCACCTATGATTGATAAATAATTTAACATTATGGATTGCAAAGTACAGAGGGTGCAGTGTATAACACTTCATGTGTTGCGTTCAGATTATAACAAGAAGTAATTCTGAGGTAAGCGGTGGATTATTATGTACTTACTCATGTGTGTCTCATAATTGAGTTTGCCGTAGAAGTTACAACAGTTGTTTAGTTCATCCCATGGCCTTACTGTATGTTAATATCATGTAATGATAATGTGTATGCGTGACATGTCAGAGATGCACAGGGGTATTCTAAACCAAGGAAGAGTTTGATATGCGTGTATAAAACATGAGATAACCTACTCACTTTTCATGAAATAGCCTGACACTGTGAATCCAGGTGAAAGTCGATCCCTTGGTAATTTCAGTTCTCAAAGCCTCTTCAAATATTAAGGGATAAGGCATAGTGGTTGAGGGGAGGAAGGAAGCCATTACAGATACATTGTGAACTCAGATAAGATTAGACATGAATTTTGCAAAAGTGGTTGCAGCTGAATATTCGAAAAGTACTCTTCGTGTTTTAGGATGTACAATCTATATGTGACTTTCTTGTGTTGATGCAAAGTTGCTGCACTGTACTATACTCTTCAGAATAAGTAACTCCCTCCTTAAAGGGTGACTCCACCAAGTTTACACATTATAGTGTCTTAACAAGCATTAGGCAGCACTAGTCCAAATGTGAAACACGTAGTTTAAAGCCTTGTGTGATTCCAAAAGAGGCTGCATGCAATCTCAGAATTGCCTCCAGTGATGTCACTCAATAGATAAGTTGCATTGTGGGTAATGGAGGCACCAGGTTCTGAAAAGAACAAAGAAAAAAATGTATATCTTTTTTTCTGCCATATCGGTTTTGATCATTTGTTTCTGAACTCTCTATAATGGCTCCAATAACGACATTGGAGTGCAACGCGAAACGCAAATCTTAACAGCTATTCAGAGCCTGGCGCCTACATAAGCCACAATGTAGCACATTAGCCAATCACTAGACATCACAGGAGGTAGTTTATCAGATTACATGCAGCTTCCACTGGAGCCAAAAATGGCTTTATTTTACTTTTTTCACATATACAGTAGTACTCACCAAAACATGTAAATAAATACTAAAAACCCAGTTAATACAATTTAAAATGTCACATTTGTGGACTTAACCTATAAGGCAGCACACACTGAAGACACTGGTTAGTACAAGACAGAGATATAAAATAACTGTTCTTGTCATGTAGTAATTTAGTTTGACAGTTTCTACTGACTGAGGATATAGATAATGGAAACTGTGTGAATGGCAGTGGTTGCCATTCTTAAATGTCACATATAATCTAAATAGCAGTGTCTTGTTGACATCTGTACTGTGCATTATGCTGTTAAACATCACATGAAATCACATCCCCTTCAAGCATGTTTGTTTTGCCAGGCATGATGAGTGCAGATCCATCATTTCTGAAGCCAATTCCAGCATTCATGCAACAAAAAGATCGTCTTGACAAGACTTTTAATTTACAAGTCAAACTCCAGTTGGCTTCATTTGCCAGCAGCCACGCTTTTGTCAGATTTTAAATTGCATGTGAGAGTGTCTAAATGTGTGTGTGGGCATCTGTGGGGAGCACAGAAATTCTTGCACGTATGTTTGTGTGCCCAAACTTCAGTATACGCATGACTGTGTTGGCAAGTGTGTGTGCATCTGTTTGGGGGAGGAAGGGAAAGAGATAGAAAAGCAACAGAGGTGATGTTGTGTGAAGAGACGGGAGGCTGCAGACAGATAGTGTCGTTCCTTCAGTATCACCATTAAATCTTAATCTCCTGGCCCCTCATGGGAGGAGCCAGCCGAGCATGGGATTGTGTTTTGCATCTAAATCAAGACGTCGTGTTCCTTCAGAGAGGGCTTTATTGAGACAAAGTTTGATGTGTCTGTTCTCGACTCCACATACGTCTAGATGCACAGGCTGATCATCCAGATGCTGCTGTTTGTACTAAAGACTTGTAAAATTCAATTGCCTTCTAAGTCTAACATCTCTAGTCAATTAAAAAAGATGGGGTGAGAACACAAAACTATTGCGATAGGGTAGTTTAGTCATCAACCACTGTGAGGACGTTACAGCAGGTTGCATCATGGGGGTGATGGCAGTCATTACCACTAGCCAAAACCAGAAGCTGTAATTACATACTTTATTTTTTTCCCTAATGAGCACTGATTAAAAGCATTCAACATATTTACTTGCTGATCAGTTTATAGAATGTACTAGAAATTGCACAAATATTGGTTGAACTAATATTATCTGTTTCATTAAGTCTGCTGTTATGACGCACGGGATTTTTACGACTTGAAATTTTGGGCCTTTTAGTTAATGCTGCAAAAATATAATGCTGCCGATGATCCTAGAAATTACAGATTTAGTGGAAAATCCACTTTTGTAATCAGAGAACTTTTAAATGATAAGGGCATTGACTTTAATCTGCCCCTGAAGACAAGCTCAACATTATCTTGATTCTTTATCATTCATACTGAACAAAGTGCACATCACTGGGTAATTGGAAGAATACAGTCAAATAAAGTTAAGTACTGAGCAGTTAACGGTTGATATAGCTCTTAAATAGTTGGTAGTGTTTAACCATTTCATCACCCTGAAGGTTACGTTTTAAGTTTTGTGTTGGTCGGTTCGTTGGTTGGTTTGTCAGGAGGATTACACAAAAACTACTGAGTGGATTTCCACAAAAATTAAACAGCATCAGCGACTCAAACCAGAACAAATGGAGAGTTGGAATAAACAAAGAAAGCAGCTTCTGAAGACACACACTGCTCATTAAAATCAGGTCAAACTGTAAAATAAGACAGTGCTGATCAAATATGAATCAAGGTTCTCTACAACATAATCTCACTTTTTTCAGAACCATATTTAAGTGTGCAATTTAGCTTTAAAACGAGAAGGTCGACCACCATTTTGTGTCCTGCTTTGAAATGGAGGCTCACATATCTCAGATCAAACTGTGAAAATGAGGCAGTGCTGATCGAAAAAAAGAATCAATACTCTCTTCCTGCATAGTCTAATTTTTGCCTAAGACATATTCAGACATATTCTAGTTTATTGTTTAGCTATGATGTGAGAAAATGTCTTTCCAGTCAGCCATGTTTAAAATGGATGCGGGTTGAACAGAGAGGGACACACATGCACTAACAAGCATGAGCAGCCACCCCGGCTACCAAAACAAAGAACAGAGAAGCTCAGATCAGAACACACACAGAGGGAATGTGACGTCATGCTCAGCTTAAGACGCCATTACTTATTTTTGTCGGAGAAACAGAGAAAGTCTCATTATTAATAATCAACATATCAGATATTTAACCTTTTAAAGAGTAGTCATTACTCCCATCAGTCATGTTTTGAGAGTGCTAGAAATTTAAATGACACTTTTCATGTCCAGTAATAGGCTGATACTGATGCAGTCCCGCTGATGGTGCTTATGGCTAATGCTGTCCAGCACCAGTGCAGGTTTTAAGGTTTTTGTACTGTGTTTAACTGACTCATCCCCCTGTAAACATCCCCCCTTAGTGTGATTGATTGACCCAATGCAGTACATCAGTCAAGGCGTGTTCAATCCCATTAGCTTCGTTTTGTTTTGACCTAAACTTTCCTCATATTCCACCTTCTTAAATCAGTTCTTTCACCGGCAGTATTGTCTTTTGTCATTTCTTGGCAAATGTTCAGTTTCTCAGGAAAAGAACAGATAAAGAGTAAACACACACCACCAGGCCCTTATCGCACTGAGGTGTGCTTCCTCCACATCCTCTATCAGCAGGAAACGGTCCGCACCTCTGCACCACCTTCCCATCTTCTCAGTTGGGAGAAAAGGGTGAGTGGTAGTCAGGGCACGTTTCATTTCAAGATGGCTTCGGGGGTTACCCCTCAAAATTCTCACCCGACACACTCCATTTCCTGTGAAATGACACCAAAAAAAGTGTGACAGAGCTTTTAATTATGTTTCGCGCAAAAACACAACTGTTTATCCAGAGGGATAAGAGATTCTGGTGCTGACATTTGCGGATAGAGGACATGATTTGTGTTTTTTTTATTTGTTGCTGTTGTTTTTTTCTCTCCAATGAAGTGCTACATTTTCCCCAACATCAATTGGATATGGTATTATTAGATCTGGCTGCACACTTTCAGATATGAAAGGGGAAAATAATCTCTCTGAGAGAGGTAGGCTCTGACAGCACACTGAGATGTAATGGAAAGCCTGGCTGCTGTTTCAAAGGGAGAACATAGTAAGAAGACTGGTTTAGAGGAGGAAGCTTGCTCGCTGCAAAAAAACGACAAGAATAAACCAGCAAGGATGCTCAATTTACTTTACTTTACCTACAGTTCTGATTTATTATGGATATGATCTTTTTCCACAAGCTCTTTTCTTGTAGCTTGAAAGCAGAGGCTCCCTACTGATTCTAGGACATGTGTAATTCAGTGAGGGATGCAGGGCAGATAACAAATAGTAAATAAAAGAAATACACACTTTTTGTGCTAGTATTTAATTTCACAGTGATTAATATGAGACGGCATGAACTATACATATTTTTTTCTGTGTAGATATGACATTTTTTTCTTCATAATGACATAGACTTGAGGCATTCTTACCCATTTTGTGAAAGACACATTCATGGTAATGGAAAACAGCATCGTTCTTAGTCTATTATAATTCTGTGCTGCCCACATGCCTCATTATTCTTGGTAATAGAGTCATATCTCCACCAAGTCTATTGATTCATTATTGCTTTCTCAACCCTTCCTTCCAAACATATCATTTGAAGTCTGGCAATTACTTAGAAAATTATGCCAAATCGTGCTTGTTGTTGTTGTGTGGATCCACATCATATTCAGTTCTACCTCTAGTATTTTATGATTTTTGATTTTGGAATGATAGGGGCAAAATAAAATAAAAACTAGAGTTGAGCTATTACTTGGCTTAAAACACCATCCGGTACAGATGATGTCATTTTCTTTATTACATAGCTAACTGAAGTTTATTCATTCAAGTTAATTAACTCTGTAAACTCTGATGTGATCAAAAACACGTCCTGAGTTCAATTCTGATGCTGTGCTGTAATTAGTTTTCTAATAAATAATGAATAAAGCAACTTCTGATCCACTCATATCAATATCAGGTTTAAATTAACAACCCCAGTTAGTTAGTATGAACCCTACAAGTCTTAAACATCCATATCCTGCATTACTCATTTTAACATCACTACTATTAATATCATAGTCATGTATAAATGTAGTATGTTTGTCCATTACTGCAACTAGACAAAGAAAGTAACAGACTGAAGAGCAAAAAGTTTTTTGCAATTAAACAATTGTACCACTTAAATCTCTCCATCATTTATAGATGATAAATCAGTAGCAAATCTATAACACAAAGATCCAAAACCTGTCCAAATAAAAACATGCATTATCAAAGAGACTCAGTATAAACTAGGGTTGTCACGATACCAGAATTTCAGTAGTCGATACCAATACCTGTGAATTTCCACGATTCTCGATACTAATTTGATACCACGAATTGAATTCTCTAAACAAGTCGGGGTGCCTGTCTTTCAGGTGTTTGGCCAGGTTTGACCTGCTTCCTCCTTTCGTTTGAAAACTTCTGAGGCACTGTTTGCATGTCGGCTTGTTTGAGTCTAGAATTGCTCCGTATTTATCCGCTTCGAATGCAAAATATTTCCACACGCGACTCTTAGTACCTGTCTTGTCGACGAGCCGATGTGTTGTGCTTTCACTCTCACTCCTCACTCTTGCTGAAGCCATTTTTTTCTAAGACGGCAGGTTTTCTTCTTCAGCACCGCTGACTGCTCTGTGCTGCTCACACGCGTATACTGCCCCCGTCAGTTCAACCAAGAATCGACACGGCTCGCCGAGTGAAAACTTGTATATTCGGTTCTGACGGTACCAGAAAAAAGCAAGTATCAAGTTATTTTTTTCGTGTCGGCATTGAATTGGTATCGAAGTATCGGTTCTTGTGACAACCCTAGTATAAACAAAAGAATAGTAAGTAGAGATAATAATTAAATGTTTTCTAGTTGTTTGCTTAAACATTTTAGCATATGTTGCCAGTCAAAGTAGTGTTCATTCTCATGTGCATTGCTTCTCCGCTTAAAGGAATAACTACCCGTCACTTGTCGAGTTACTTGTTGAGTTGAGTATGTTAACTTGCAGTATTTTCTCAGTTCTCATCAGGAGTTCCCCAGTTGCTCAAATGTCAGCTTATTTTGTGCCACTGGCATCTTCGGGGCACGTGTCTGATTTCCTAGAGGCTGGATTTGCAATAGAAAGTCGTCATCACTTATTGTTTAGTGTGGCTAACCTTCCATTATCCACTGACACTGTCCTCAAAATGCTATTATTGGCTGATGAGGGAAATGCCAGCAGTGATCAGAATTTTTGGCCTTGATTAGAGAATATTCACCCCTTTTGTTACTGTCAAGAATGATCAAGAGGAGACAAGGTTTGCTAAGTGAGTGAACGTGACTGGGAACGCCATCATCATCATCTCGGTAACACTGCGGCCCCCTCTTCTCTGAGAGAACATATTAACATGCTGGCACGCTGTCATCCCTGGTGCCCTACTTAGACCAGATGGGCCTCATTCAGGTCTTTCACAAAAACACAGGCGTGAAGGGATCTTAAATGTCAGTCTCAATATCAAAGAAGCCATAATTAAGAATGAGCAAGGAGAAGGACGTTCACTTCTGTGCCATTGAGAGATGGATTGCCTCATATCAGGGCAGAACACAGGTTTATACCCAAACCTCAAATGAGTCCAGCACAAAAATAGTACGGAAAAAGTCTGGTTTGTTTTTCAGTGGGGCTAATATCATCATACTAACAGGAGTCATGAAATTATTAAAAGATGTACCTGATGTATTATATTATATAAACTCAGCTACATTTATACATCTGTAACCAGGCCTCGAATCAAAATTTCTGTAAATATGTGTGTACTTTTTTAAGATCCAAGCTTCTTAGTTGTGATTATTCAATCAATAAATACATGTTTTGACTGGTCAAACAATAGATTTCTCGCTTCTGTATTCATTAGTAACATAGTCATAAGTTGCAGCCTGTATTTTATCACTGAATAGACCTGCACCTGCATCACAGTTATCATTTTTCGTGCATATTCCTTTTTCATTCCTTGTTATTTATGTATTTGGACATTGTTTGCACACAACAAACTCTCCACTGGGCATCCATGTTGGCACTAGATAAGGTTACCAGGCATTTTTTGCTGCATCTGCACAGCCTCAACAAATGCAAACTGATATGCATGTTGTGATGAACAGGAGGCTTGTGAGGAAACTGTAGAGAGAGCTCACCTTTGAAGATACCAGAGGTGAATAAAAGAGGGTGGAAAGCAGGTGTTTATTAGATGTTCCTGTTCAAGGCTTTGTCCTCTCATATAGCCCACAATTATTGCAAAGCATAATAACAGTGTGAATTGTGGGAAATCAAAGGCTATGCTCCCTGTGGCTTTCTTCCCCTTGTGTTTGTTTGTGTTTTTTTTTTTTTTTGTCTGTTGTTTTCCATACAGGAAACGCAAGGCTTCTAATTAAGTCTTGGAGGGGGAGGATGAAGCGTCTTAGTCGGCCAACTGTGAGCGGCTATCGCAAACTCAACTTCTATGTTTAATTTATGTGTGCTGTATTATTTATGGATGCCGTGATCTGTGTGTATATGGGGCCTTTATGCAAACTCTGGGTCCGTGCACTGTTTGTGAGTGTGGGACAAAGAATGAAAGACGGAATCTAAAATGTGAAGCAGAATACTGAGTGTGTAGCCGGCTGAAATATAGTGAGGTCATTGTAAATGTGGTGTGCCCTAGAGTTCATCTGTTTCCATGTCTCCATTTACATCCTCACTTACTAAATTTTGAATTCACTGCACTTTACAGAAATGCTTTCCCATGTACAGATGTAGTATGTAAACACATTCACACACCCAATATGTGCATTCTCAGCAAAACGATCCTAAATTGAAACACGACCTCTCAGAGCCCGACCGGTATTTTACTGGACTTTCTGGGCTGATGCTGATACTGATACTAGGGAGGAAAAAAAAAGATACATATGTAATGGAGACACATTCACTACAATGTCTCCTTCTTCCACACACATCCTCTAAAGCCCTGTCTCTACCAACTATATCAGGGTCAAGAAGGTGGACAGGGTAAAAACACCCGTGACACTGCAGCCTACAATGGCCAAGGGGCCGTGTTTTTACGTACCCTCCACTTCAGCCTTTAATGTGCAGCGATGCGGCTCTAGCCCACTGAATATTATTGGCAGGGCTAAATCCACGCCTTTAAAAAATGCCTTGGATCAGCAGGTGTGACTGGAAAGGATAGCCTGGATTTGAAGAAGGGGAATTGCAGGGAAAATAAATATTGCATGGAACATTCTCTCACAATACAGTTGAAAAGGAGTGGGGATACAGATCAATAGTAGTAAAGGATCTGGCTATGCACAGATACAGTTACTGAGGGAGGGTAATACAACTTCAAATACCAAGGGTACGAATTTGAGCTTTTGGGCATTTCAATAGTGCTTTTCCTGTCTAGTGACTGTCAAGACTGCTTTACACTTTTCATATTCACCCATTCAGACACACATTCATACACTGATGGCCATGCCAGGGGCCAGCTGTTCATCAGGAGCAATTTGGGGTTCAGTGCGTTGCTCAAGGATACTTCGACATGCTGCTTGGGGAGCTGGGGATTCGAACCATGACCTACCAACCTGCTCTACCTCCTGAGCTACAGCCACCCCAAGCTACAGCGCAGGCTTAAGATGATAAGAAAATCTAGAATGCCTCGTGATTTATACAGTAATATAAACTAACTCCTCCAGCCTTTGTTTCAATAAAGCTTACGGTTCTGAAAATGTTTTTCCATTAGTTTAAGAAAAACTGGTCCGCAGTGAAAATAGTTAGTCGACCTGTCCCATCACTGCCAATTAGCTGTCATTAGCTAACTAGCTTGTAAGGCATAATGTCATGGATTATATCGGCAGAATGAAGCAAAGAAGATTACAAGCATATCACAGCAATCAATCCATGTTGTGCAGTTGTTGACCACAGAGCACTCCCAGCCAAACACAGGCATCAGAGCAGAGCGGGTCTTTAGCCGGAAGAGTGAAGCAATAATGCAGATTACAGTGTCCATGCTTGGTCAGCATATACAATGCTGACAGCACAGTGAGTGATTTACATTTACAGCAGCACGTTGGAAAACATGGACAGTGTATTTCTCAATAGGAGATTATAAGAATAGACACGATGTTGAATAAAACTACACGATAGGGTTTACCCCATAAAAGAGATTCCCACTGTAAGTCTTATGTGAAGAAGGAGTGTTGGTGAAAACACTATGACTGGCTGGAAGTGCTGATAGGTAAATGTCCAATAGAGCAACCGCAATGAAACAAACAAGCCTATGTCATGCAGGAAATTAAACTGAGAGGAGCAATACTGCACCTAACAAGCTTACAGCACTTTGAATAAGGTGATTGAGAGGGAGGCAGTTTTCCGGGCAGGAGCACCGGACCATCAACCTTCAGTCTCACATATCCTATGGCCCTTGTCCAAGAATTACACACACACACACAACAAGGTGAGACGAGGCACTTAAGGGCCTTTGCTTCACTGGAGCTGCTCGGTATCCAACAGAAAAAAAAGGGTTGTACTGCAAACTGAATGTCCTAGATGAGAAAGTACGTAACCAGATTTTCAAATGGAAGATTCCTGATAAGAGCTGTAAGTAATAGTAATTGTAAGTAGTTTGTACTTTTCACCCCATTGACAGCACCATATCATCGCAATTTGTGTCCTTGCGTGCTTCTCACAATACGATCAGAGCACAAGTTAAGCTTGGAGTAATTCCTCCAGCTCGACAATACAGTACATATAAGCCAAATAGTATTAGCATGAAGCTTAAAGATAAAAGTGATTCCGACCATGTTTGCTTTATTGATAGTTGCCTCCGCCAGTCACACTAACACTAGTAATTCTCTGCCTCATTCAAGCTGTCTAACTTGCAAGCTGCAAGTAAATATGGTAAACTGACTGTATTAATATAGCAGTTAGTCTTACCAACCACTCAAAGCACTTTACAACACAAGACAGCATTCACCCATTCAAGCTCACATTCAGGCTACTATGCAAGGCACTACTTGCTTGTCGGGAGCAATTCATAGGCACTAACACACCGATGGAAGAGCGACTGGGAGCGTTCAAGGGTTCAGTATCTTGCCCAATGATATTTTTTTTTATGTAGACCACAAGAGCGAGAATTGAAACACTGACCCTCTGATCGGTGGATGACAGGTGAATAGCCATTGCTTATTTCTGATTCCAAAGTCTAAATTTTGTTAACTGTTTTGTAAGAAAGCAAGGAAAAGGAGAGCCAAAGCAGCACAATTTCACATCAAAAAGCTTGAACCATTTTCGAAATTGCTGCTAATAAATATTCCATAGATTGACAAAACAATTAATAGAATAACCCTTTCAGCTCTGATACAAATGGTAAAGGTCCACTTTGTAAAAAAGTAGATTTCTCATTCCCAACTCGTCAAATTCTGACATTTTCAGTTTCCAAAATTGTCACCGACTGATGCTTGGAGATTGTAGATCAGGTCAGCCACTGTCTCAAAGGGTCAGTATTTTACAAACTTTATACCTTTTATACCTTTGAAACTTTTCCATTGAAACTAAATCTGTTTCATAAACTACCAGATTAGTGTCTATGACGTGTTACGATTATTGGCACAGTGGCTCATTGTCAGCACTGTCATCGCACAGCAAGAAGGTCCTGGGTTCAAGTCATAGTCCAGGCAAGATCTTTCCCTGGGGAGTTGGCATGTCCTTCCAAGTTTTGAGAGCTGGCTTAAAGCTGATGTTGGTCCCCGGGTGCTGCACAGTCACTTTCCACTGCCGCTAATACTTAGGATGGTTAAATAGAGCAGATCAATAAAACATAACTTATTAGAACCAACTAATGGACTACTACTTTCTCGAGGCTGGAAAGCAGAGAAGATCACTTGCCAACCAGTAGCCGAAGGGTAGCTAGTTTGATCTCTATCAGTGACAGAAGGGTGCACTCTTAACTGGAGGCCTTTGCATCTTTGATGGCATCATCCACCCCCAAGTGCCTTTGAGCAAGTGACTAGACTGAACCCCACATTTGCTCCAAGGGCACTGGTCTCTGACTGACCCTGTGCTCTCATCCCTCTGCTTGAATACATATTCATTTGTATATATAACTTAGCTATGCAAAGACATTGATCCTTGAACTGCAACAAAATCAGAATTGATGAATACTTTGTGCTGAAATGAGCCTACACACAATTCGATCTCCGCAAGCAGACACACCCAACTGCTTACAAAGACTATGCTGTATCTAGCCGGGGTAAATGAGCCAATATTGGTGCTTTGTAATATTATATCTTCAAAACAGGAGGAGGAACCTCTTTCTCCCACCACCCTATTTTACATGATGAGTCCTCTTCCTTTTTAGATGGGCTTAGTCGTCAGCCATTTACAGGGAAATATACGATGCTGGTAGCTCATAAGACTACATTTTATGTGTTCAATTGGGAGTCGGAATGGTCGTGAGTGATGGGCTCGATGAGGGAGTGGACTTCATTTTAACGCCTGACTGAAGGTGAACCTGACCTCTCGTGTGGGCTGGAAGGATGGTAAAACACCAAGCAGTGTAGCATCAGCATACACAGCAAGTTCAGTGGCTCAGAGGGGTCATTACCCCAAGGAGATGTGCTAGGAACACTGCCAGGCCGAGGCCATTATCACTTTGTTGGTACAGGTGATTGTGGTTTACTGTACCATAAAAATCATATAGTGCACTCATCCTAAACTATATTTAGTTCACCTGCTGTATTAACAGATATAATGTTTATGTTTATGAGTCAGTTTCCATTTATATTCAAAGAGACAGTTCACCCAAATCACAAAAACATCTACACAGTATTTTGCTTGCTTTTAAGACATTTTTGATGGACAATTTTTTTGGGCAGTAAAGATTAATGAAATCTGTATCAACAATACTTTTGAGACAGCTGCCTTAATGAAAAAGAAAAATGTAACAACAGAAGCCTCTTTGGGAATAAACAGGAAAAAAAAAATTGGCATTTAGAAAGTAGGCAGTAAATAAGAGAAGGCAAAGCATGCTGGGATGCAGAGGGGTGTGAAGAAATTGGCCATTTGTCAGCTTGGATAAGGTCACTACGTTACTCGCAAACGGCTCAGTAATTGACTGCGGTTGGGGTGTTATAGCTAATAGTGGCTCAAATAAAAAGCATTGGAACTTATAATGATGTTATCTCATTTCCAAACAAATGAACATCATCATCAGTGCCATCATCATAATTAAGACACAACGGCCTGCAAACAGCAGGAGATGTGTCAAAGGGCAAATAAACTCCCCCAGAAGCTGCTTTGAGGAGTGCTCCATGTACATGCTGTTTAATTTGGGTAAGAATGAGATTAAGAGTTAATCACTGTGCATGGACTTAAAATGAACATGAGAGGGTATTACAATATCAGTATTTATGGGATGATAAGCGCTTTGTTTCTGGCCTAAGCCACAGCTAAAAGGTTAAATTTGCGGCATCTTACTGGCATGTGGCATATACGCACAGCTGTGGGTAGCCTTCTTAATTAAGTTTGCAATGCTTGAATGAATGCATTTGAGATAGAACTTAATTGCTTTTATACACACGCATTCCATTCATATATTGAGGAATACATGGTGAGTGCTCAACTACAGTAATAGAAAAATAGAATTGTAATAAAATCATAGTGCATGTCACATTACAATTAAAGACACTTCCATAAGTGACCACTGAGCTTATTTATATTCATGCACACAGCGTTTGTATGCTGCAGTATATTGCTCTTGTCACTATTGTTTTCACAAACTTGTAGGAGCACCATAATGAGATGTGTCAGAAAGCAGGAGGGTCTTTTGATGGGACAGCAAACATCCCTACAGCTGCACAATGAAGATTACTAATTATTACCACACACTGTAGAGGAATTATTACCTGCTGTGAATGACCCTCCTGGCAAGTAATACATGAAAGCTACTTTCACAGCTTGGAACTATCTTCGAGTCTGGAGAAATGAAGTGAAAGACGAGTCTTTGTTCTCAGAATTTGTCCTGCCAACTATTGTTGTGCATTTTAAGTACCGTTTTAAGTTATAGTGTGTGTCATCTCGTGGGAAAATATCTAAATCATCTTCTTTTTTTGACAGTTTAATGTTATTTTTACTTTAAATGTATAAATGTGAAGGTTTTACATGGGATGCAGGAAAATTCAATTATTATCACAAAGTCCATGTTACAGATTGAAGAAATCATAATTTACTGATTTACAGCATAGAATTTATTGATCTTGTACTTCTAAAGTACAGCACAGCACAATACATGGTACCAGAGACTGACCTATTTTTTCGTCTATCTTTAATGTTGTCATCCTTGCATTACTGACTTAATTAAAACAGGTACCCACAGTAAACCTATGTGCAGTGTCACTAAATGCAACCTAACCTTAGACCAGAAATAAATTGCTTGACAGCGCATAACTAATTATAGAGCTGTACCTTTGAATATTAATTTTTAAGTTCACATACAGTGATTTACTCTTAATGTCCTCGCCCACGTTTCGAAGCATACAACACGTACTTCACACATAGCTTTGTTCAGTACTTTCTGTCCCTCTGTTTAGTCATGCAGGCACGATTAGGGACGGAGGTTTTAAAACTTAGAGCTACACGCACATTTGTAAATGTTTGGATGGGAGTAGTTTTTACACACAGTTTTGGAAAATTAAATGAATTAAAAGTAAGTCCATGCTGCAGATTGAAGAAATCATCAATTTACTGATTTAAGAGGTCCGATTTGTGAGATATTTGATTGATGTGTCTCATGTCCAACCTGACAAATAACGAAGCTTTGGGTTGATCGCACCCAATTTATTCATCCTCTACTTCAAAAGTATAGGACAAGTCTTGGAACCAGTCACTGACAATTAATTAATATAAACCATAATTAAAACCATACATTCAGATTGTATTTCTGGTCCATCTTTGACATTCATCCAAGCATTGCTGACTTAATTAAGACACTGTCACACGCCACGTGTCATTAAGATGTAACCTAACCTCTAAGCTACTGTTTAGACCAGAAACACAATGCTTGCTCGCCCATAACTAATTACAGTGTGCCTGCTGGTATCAATTTTTAACTTCATATGTGGTGATAAAGTCTTAATGTTCTCATCTATGTTGAACAGAATACATACCTTCTCCACACATTGCTTTGTTCAGTACGTTCTGTCCCTTGTTTAATCATGCAGGCACTATTAGGACTGGAATCATGGGGGTTTTAACAATGTCGCAGCTACACATCTTCTCTCAGATTACACTTTTTTTTATATTCTGCATATAAAAACAGTCCATCACAAACTCACAGATTCATTTTGGACCCTGTTGACTCATCAGGCATAAATAATAATAACTCAAATAAAATAGATTTTCTGAGCCACAAGAAAAACTGATGATGCCAGTTCAGCTTCAGGAGGGAATGGAATACCATATACAGTAGTTAAAACCCCTCTCTGCCTTTTCCATCTATTTCACTTCATTCATCACAACCAAACATATTCAAGTGAATGCAAAATTGAGCCAGAAAAGCAAATCTAAAAAACATATGCACAGAATTCTACTTATATTTTATAAGTATACTATTTCATTAATATACAAATTGCATTTTGCATCCTAGACAACAGTGGATACCTATTTACTTCCATCTCATGCAATAGTTGTTGTATTCCACTCTTGTTATGTTTCCAACGTGCCCCAGGGATATCTTAACAGGACAGCTTCTTTCTGCATTGTCTGTGCAGTTTTGGTTGTTTATGTTTCTGTTGTCCACTCTACTCCATTGTGAAAAAGAAAAGCCCAAAAAGATGAATTGCTTCTGCCTGTTTTTGTTAGCCTCACTGTTGTGATTGTGTTGTCATTCTCAACAAGACTGCAGCTGTCAAACCAGGCTTCTATTTAATACTGTCACATGGTAGACTGTTCCTGGCAGCACCCTTGTTGCCCTCAAGGTCTTAATAACTAGCTGTAGTCGCTACTGAGAAGGATGAATGGCAGTGGTGCCAGGCAGCTGACTCTCTGTGGCACCCTTATCTTTCAAGTTGTCTTTCCCAGTCTTGTTTTAATTAGATTAAAAGTTCTCTGTACCCCTGGGGAGGAGCTGCAGGCCTGGGCCAGTGCCTGAGCCATTGTGTGCAGACCTCTTTTTTTTTTTTTTGGAAGCTCAAATGCTGCCAAGGTTTCTCTGCCAGGCTGCTTAGATTGCTCAAACTGTGCTTGGGTCAAACATCATGCAAATGTATTGGCATTGACAATTTTAAGGTGACTCATTGGCTAAAGTGTGTTTATGAAGCAGCAAGTTTACCCTTGTTTGACTTTAACAAAAGCAAAGAAAGTATTTTTTTCTCAAATATTTCAATTGAAAGATACCATTGACTTGTTAGCTTTTTCGTTGTCCCTGACAATCCTTCTTCAACAATTGAACATTTCCTTTTTCCACCCACCTGCTTCTTTACGAGTGATAAATGATCTGATTAAGCGTGACAATTATACGTAATTAGCAAGCTTGAGTAAGTTTAAACTCCAAGAATGCACTCATGACACATCACTGTGAGCAAAGTGCCTGTCATGACAGATCATGTCTAGATCAGTGATTTTTGTTATTTGGCTATTTATCAGCTGGCAGATGTACGGTAAGCACCTCGAGGGTATGAAAGCTGTGCTATTAGGAAGATGTGCAAACATCAGTTAGTCCCATGTGTTTGTTTCTTTAAGGATGCAATGTTTAAGCTCTTTATTTAAAAGGAATCAAAGCAAAAATCTGCTTTGAATGGAAAATCATTGTCACACAGACCCATGCTGTTTTACTCAGTAATTCTCAATAATATTTGGTTCAAAATTGTTAAGATATATTGCCTGAACGTCCTACATTATCTGTTGTAACATCTGAATGAATTCTTGTCAATAGGGGTGGGAGTCTTTGGCAGTCTTACGATCTGATTATTCTTGGTGTCACAAATTGTTAAAGAATCAATGCTTGATTCAAGGCAATTGCTGATTCAATAAAAAGAAATGGGGAGCCATATTTTAGCTCTTGCTCCAGTGCAGTGGGTGCTGATCCATCAAGTCTTACAACTCATTTGACCAGGCATACCTTTTTTCAAACCCAGGACATTGTACGACAACCTCAAAGACACAATAGCACAGGATGTCTTTGTAACTGGAGGCCGTAGTCAGTTGTGTTGGAGGGGCGCCAGATGAGTTAACAGTCCACATGACTATTTCTTAGTTTGATACTAAAGCTGCACGGTATTTTCATTTGAATTGATGTGAGGGGGATTCATTATAATGTAGATCAACCCAGTTTTTATTCAAAGAACAATACACCCCTGAGCAGCTCTTCCGGTATAGAACCCCAAAGGGAAATCATGCTGTGTTAGCTGGAAAACTGCACCGACATGAACTCAGAATAGCTCTTTTAACTCCAGTCTATGTATCACATTTAAGGTGGCTTACTTGGCATATTTATCTTTAATTCAGGTCTGTGAAATCTGCCTCTTGAGGTGTTTTGCCTCAGTTAAACATCGGTCACAACGTGCAGACTTCAACGGCTCTGCAGATCCTGCACCACTGACCCAAAATATTTCCCTCAACATTGCACTTTGCGGTACGGTCACATCAGATGAGTTAAAACATGGCACTATATTTAAAAACAGAACTGATGGGAAACAGATTCACCTTTGTTTTCTTCGAAAGCTCGTTAAGAAAAGCAATGCAGCATGAAATCGGAGCTTACAAAGCCTTAATTTTACATGTTAGCACTCCATGGAACATTCAAGCTGGTGAGGCGTGTTTTTATGGGACTTGGACATAATAAAGATAATGCTGATGATATGGCAATGTGCTTTTGCTGCAGCTGCCTTTAATTGAATACGAACGGGGTGACAAGCAATTACACTGGGTGGAAAATAATAATTAAACAAACAGAAATAGTTTTTTTCAGATAAGCAGAGACCTTTCCAAGGAATTCTTAAAGGCCAGCGGTGCAAAATGGAGATTGCTTCAACGCGCTTTAAGGTCCAAACTGATGATGAATATCTTGATGATGCAGCTTACCTGCGCTCCTCGCTCAGATATTGTGCTGACAGCAGTAAGATGTGTGTGTCAGTTAAAGTAGTTTGAACGAAGCTGGTTCCAGGGCAATATTTTATTTTATTTATCTTACTTCTGCTGCTATTCATTGCTGCTATTCATTACCCCTGTGACAGCCCGAACCCTGGTGTACATTGATATGTGGGGAAACGGGTTGTAAAGTGTAGGAGAATGTTCTAAGCCAGACATTTCCATTCATTGTAAAGAGAAATCGGATCACATTGGAAGAAAGGAAGGGATAAAAGACAAACATGTTTAATTTCCTGCTGTATTGATTCAAGAATAAGTATTTGCTCACAAACAGATTTTCATTGTCCAAGTGAGACGGTAGCTCAGCAAGGAACATTTCAAGTGCTTTAAATGATTCAGCAAAGACGGAAGTGATCCACGTCAAAGTGGAAGGGTCAGGATCATTGGTAACAGACATTTGATGGTAGTGAGTGGGCAGAACTTGAACTGCTGTGTGACCATAGTTAGGTATTTCTTGCCCAACCATGATATTTTCCTAACCCTAACCTTGTGGATGTTTTGCTTAAACCAACACAGAGCATAAGCACAGTGTTTCTTAAAATGCAAAAATTTTAAACCTTTATTCTGGAGATTGGGTTGCACATCATCACTTGTGACCCACCAGAAGTTTGTGGCGCCATCTGTTTTTGCAGAGACCCTGCCCTCTGTCTCTTCTAAGATACTTCCTTATTATTGTGCCATGTTATGGAGGCCTCTGGGCATCAATGATTCTGGAAAAAGATAATTGATTATTCAGTCTCATTCCCAGGTCTTCGAATTCCAACAATCCCAATGACCAGCAAACTCAGAGTGTTTGTTTTGGACAATATGGGAATGCTTCTGAACAATCAACTATCTTTTTGAATGGTGTGTTTCAAATTGTAACCAAAACATCTGGCACAGTACATACATACATACATACATACATACATACATACATACATACATACATACTTTGCATTATCCTGATTTTTAGTTTTTATGTTGAAATGAGGGACAGAATCTCACTGGACCTGAAAGCGAGCAGTAATGACAGTGAATCTCAGGCTCTATATGAGGATGCTGTTGATGAAATTAGTTCATTTTTTAAAAGCAGATACCAGACAGCTTGAGATGAATTATCCTGCACAGTTGTTTTGAAGGAAACATCCATTTATCTCGGCTGCTGTTTGTTCCTTATGCAGTGCAGTTGATTAAATTGTGACCCTCATCACTCTGTCAATAAACAGCGATTTATATGAAAACAATCAATGCTTGCAAGGTACTCCAAGGTACAGTCTCACTCTGTCAGTTGCACAGGGAAGCATTACAAACTTGTTCAGCTGATAATTACTCCATCCCATTTGTACTGATGTAAAGTGTGCTTGTTCCCCCTTGTATGACCGACCTGTTAGGAAAACACGACCTCTAGTCAGAGATTAAACAGTGCTCACAAATGTGGCTTTTTTTTGCTCCTTGTGACAAAGAGGACAAGATAATGAGTTCTGGGGGAGAGGCTTTTTGGCACTGTCGAGTGAAATCCCTTCCCTTGCAAATGAAGGCTTTTGGCAGCACATCTCAGTGTCTCTAACTATATTTACGGGAGAGGAAAAGGAAAATGGAAACCGAGGAAAGAAGCCCAACTTGACCTCGTGCTGTGTCATTGCGACCGCTTGTTGTTTATCTTTGTGTATTCGGCAGGATTTAATGCATTGTTTACAGGATTATCAGTCATCCACATGGACCAGCTATGAATGCAAACTGTGATAATGTTTCTGTCCAGCCAACATGGAAGTGTAAAACCCTAACAGATTACTAGTGACTGTGGCTGACTAGGGGTGCTGGCCATACCACAACGAGATGCCAGGCAACACTGAGCAACGAACCAAATAAAGCTCTCCCACCATCGAATTAGCAACTTTAAAGTCAGTGTTCATATCAAATTTGCAACAATTAATATGCTTTAAAAACAGTCTTCCTAGTCAATTTGTACAGACATCACAGGGAAAATTTGTTGTTTTCTTTCATGAAATGTAAAATAAAAAATAAAATAGGGGCAATGTGTAAGATATGGCCCAAATTCTTGTTTACAACATTAGTAAAATAATTTTAAACAGAACGTGAAGAAACAATACTTGCGTTTGTGTACTGTGTTGCAGACATGTCTACTGACATTCTACTGAACCTCACGCAGTAGCCTTGATACCCTCCTGCAGCCTTTGCTGTAAGATATATATGAGTGCCGAGTTTGCTACATTTAATAGGCACTCTTAGCTTTTAATGTGATTAATAAAGAAGTAGTCATTAACCTTCTGAACATAAAGATACAACCATACACCTTCTGAATTCAGGTCTCTCTTTTTTACTGAACTGAAGATGAGTTTACCTGCTTAGTCTTGGTTTGTCTTTCCACAATCACCTCTGGTTTGGTTAAAAGAAATCCTTCAGATCCAGTCAAGCATCAGTCAGTTAATAGGGCCACTACCTCCACAACGAACTAAGCAGCAGCAATTGGCAAACAATAGCAAGATGATAGCCATGGTGATAATAAGCAAACAACTGCAGTCCTCCAATATTTCTGGAGCTGCATTTGAATTATGGCCATGTGTTACTTATTAAGCCTTACATACATATGTAGACTTTTGTATGTTGTGTTCTGTAAAAGGATGGTGTGGATCAAAATAATCACAAGGCTACACTCTAAACAGTACAGCGAGAGAGACAGCAAACATGATTAGCATACAGTTACGTTGTGTTTCCACGTGTGTCTGTGTTCTTCATGTGTATCTGTGGTTTGAACATGTGACTAAGCATAGATGGGAGACGCAGAGGAGGAGGAGGAGGAGGAGAGGTGAGATAGAGACAATGGATGCTGCCTTGCTTTGAACAAAGACGTGGCCCTTTGCAGACAGCTTGTTAAAGCTGCAGAGGATGAGTCAGAGAGCAGTCCCCTTACAGGAGCCCTTGTTGTTCAGAGTCCAGTCTGGTTTCATCTTGTCAGCCTTGCTCAGGGCAAGTAAAAATTTAAAAAAATGAAAACTGCTTCACAGGAAGTCTTCTCCGTGTCCTCATCTTGACATTTTCCTCTCCATTAAATCACCTGGAGGCTCCACAATAATTTCCTGTCTCAGGATGAAGTGAAACAATAATGTTAACTGAACCATCACCCAAATGACACATTATTCTGCTTCTGTTTAAGATCTATTTTGATTCATGCATGGTCGTTTGCATTATTTAACAGAATATACTGACATATACAATAATGCTTTAGATTGCTTGAATACGCACATATAGATACAGCCGCACTTCCGAGTGAAAATGTCTATAATGGCCATATGACTAAAGGTCTAAAAGAATGTACATTTTGATTTGCATCTGCTGTGAAAGCAGTGCAATGATCAGATGACAGCAACAACAATGACTTCATCATCTGTTTACCCCAGAGCTAGTTGTTACTGAAGCATGAACATGGTTAGGGAGACGGAGAGGCACTGCGTCATCTACCCAGAATAAATACAGTATTAACTGTCACGCTGAAGTAGCCAGAAGTATATCACTTCACATTCAGTTTATTGCTATTTAAATATGTAGGCCAATTCTGCCAAACATCTAGGTATCTTTTTTAATTCATTCTTAAAAAGTTAAATTATTGTTGACTACTGACAGTTGGAAGGTAATCTGTGCAGGGTTCACTTTGCGGTTTCAAATTTTCTTCATTGTCCTTTCTCCTCCACAGAGACTTCGATCCCTCTTACAGTTTAATGACCTTTAACCTCTGTTTGGTAGAGACACAATGTTTTGGCTACAGAGGAAAGCTGATGTTAAACCAATTGTTATTTCCTTTTTTGCAATACACAACACGTAAGGATTTATTGTCTGTTTTTACAGCAAAATGTTATTTGTTTTTTTTGTTTTTATAAAGAGAGCTTTTTTAAATACTCTGTGTAATTGTATATGTATCAAGTGTGTTATGACGAAAAAAAGTCCATAATGACCTCAGGAAAACACATAATTGCAAATAACATAAATCCTGTTCAGTAAAGTAAAGTTTGGAGGCTGAAAGGATGTCTCATTTAATTGGTTCCAATTTACAGGTGTTAAATCCTTTTGACTTTGACTAACAGAGTCTCACATGGTTCTATTGTTAACTCTAAATACATCAGTCTTTACAGTATTGTGCCTTTTATTGTATTTTATGTTCCTTCTACATCTTAGCAGACTGTTAGAGATTTTCACGGTCAAGAGTTTTCAGATATCCATTAACAAGCTCGTTCTAAATGCAGATTTTCAAGAACCACAAGACACTCTTCATATCTACCTGATACTCTTTCCATCCTGTCATCTAAACCTGACATGAATCCCTTTTGTGAAGTCATGCAAATAGAAATGAATCTAGCTTCATCATTGCCTATAATTTAGGATCCATATTCAGCTTTTCTGCGTGTAGAATGAGATAATGGCGGTATTTTGAAAATGGCAAAACTAACGTACTTTAACCCCTGTAGCTGACACATAAACTCTGAATGCTATAGACATTATTCTTGTATGCCTTTTGCTCATTAGAATGCTCTATGACACATTTTGATCAGTGCTGTAAGTATCAAATGATGTGCAGCCTATATGGCAGACAACATAATCAGTAATGTGTGTATTTGAAGTATATTATGTCTATGAGTTATTATATATTTGTGTATGAGAAAACACTGCATCCAATATTACATGCTTTGTACATTGCATACAGTATTCATACACAGTGTGTCTTGTATGTTTCATATTATAGTTTAAATGCACCATAAACTAAATGTATATGTTAGCAAGGAATTCCTGCATGTTTGGACGTCTACATTTCCTTCACATGTAGTTCAGCTGGGAGGCCCCGCCAAGGCTTCTCAGTACCCATGTGTGTCACAGATTGCAGGCAGTTAATATTTCAGTGCAGTGGAGCTGCATTTGGCGACAGCCAAGGAGTTGGGTCAGGTTAACAGGGCTGTTGCGTGCCAGTGCCCAAGAGAGTCTTCAATATTTGATTGCCTTTTTCTTCCTCAGCTTCCTCTTCTTTTAATGCACTCTAAAAAGGATCCCCATATTTGTAGTTCAAACATAAGCCGACAGAGACCCTGTGTTATGCTACAACAATGTTTTTTCTCCTATTTTTTTAGATTTAATGTGCTGAAATAGATTTGTTATGCTGTGTTGTCTGGAGGTTATTGCAGTCTCTGACAGCTACTGTAATCTTCCTGATCAATTAAATTACAGGAAAAAGCTTAGACTTAAGTTAAGTTAGAGAATTTTATGACATTGTTACTTTTTTTTTCCAGGGCATATTTAAATGTTTTAAAGCGGCACAGTTCAACTTCACACTGCCTGCTCTCATGACAGTAAGAGGTATCAAAAGTTCAGTATTTAGCAGTAAACTTCAAACACCATTCTCATGATTACACACTTTACCGTCTGATGCTTTCAATCAAAGCGGACGAGACGCTCAAATGACGTAATGGTGTGTTAAGGTTTTGTAGACTGTTTAGAATAAATTGTAAACTCTAAATGTGTTTTGGTCCTGTGGATGGAAATGTGAACGCACCAAGTGACAACATTTCATCTGGACAATAAACACTTATCTTTAGGGTCTGAATTCAGGATAACGGGACTTACTTTCCTGTTGCAGTCCATGCTGTGAGCATGTGTTATTAAAACATTTGGAATATTGAATCAAATCTTGCTTGGTACAAGTACCGATGTGAGAATATAGCTCCACATTTTCTCACATTAGTCTTACAACAAGTTTATTTTTTTTTTATTTTATTTTTTTTTTACATCCAATTTATTGCTTCAAGATTGTGAAATAAGACTGACTGTGTTCTGGATTTCCAGGAAATACTGGTCCGACTGACAGTTTTTATTTATTTATTTCTCGTAAAAACAATGTATTTAAAGCAGGGACAGTCTTTTCCTTGTAGTCTCTCCACATTGTAACATTTGCCACTGATCATCTGAAGTGGTATAAACCCAAAGTGACAGCTTAGATCATTTGGCTGACCTTTAAGGCTGTTCAGACATAGCAGCTCCAAATGTTGAGACAAATAATGGCCTTTTTCAAGAGGATAGTAGCTTTCAATTAGCTCTCAACAGGCCAGTCCACAGGACACTGGAGCCACAATTTTGTAACATTTGCAGCCCACAGAGCCTCTAGTTCAGTGCCAACAGAGCAAACCAAGATTTTAATTCTGCAGTTCTAAATGGTAATCTCTTTTATGAATATTGCTTTGAAATACAAAATAACAAAAACAAAAAATGGGAACACAGTAAGGAGAAAAATAGCCTTGAATACTAAACTTGGTATGTATCAGAATGCAATAACTTCATACGTGTGTGTCTGCTGGTTTATTTAACATGGTTATGATGAAAATGTTCAGATGGCCATCTGCAAAGAATTGGTAGATGGTGAGCAATCACGAGAAGCATCAGTGTCACAGGAAATCTATCCAACAGCTATGATGCAAGTTTGCTCAAAGAGCTGCTTCTGCTGCTTTTGTCAAGATGCCATACAGTGACACAGTATGCAGACTGTACTGTACAGTGTGTATGGTTATATCCAGCAACACAGTTTCATGTCATTGACCTTTTCATGCCATAATCAGCTAATCCATGAATCAGTAGTGACACACTCAGAATAAATACTTTGACATAAGGAGGAAAATAGTATTCATCATGAACCTATAATTTAGAAAAGGCTTTTGTGATACTACTTTAAATTATACCGCCCACATAACGGTAGAGGAATAAGTACAGGATGCCCCCTGGAGTGCAGATTGCAGATGGTGGTGGACAGACAGCAGGTGAATGATGAGACCTCATTCTCAGCTAATTCTCTCAGGACACTTTGAAGATAATGGTGGTGATGGATTAGGAGGAGGTGGGCTGTGCTCTGCTCTGTAAGACAGAATGGCAGGTTCAACAATGATACTTAAATATCAGCATCCACCAGCTGACTGCAGAAAGAAAGTTGGAATGGTTCAACAAGATTTCACGACACAGTGGCATTTGAAATGTATGAATACAAAATGACATGATTTTCATGTTTAAGTTCAGACAATGTTAAACAGATAAAGGGTGTGGTGGAAATATGGCAGGAAGAGTACAACGGAGGTCGAAGAAAGGAAAAAAAAAACACAACAAAAGCTTCATAACCCCCTGAAGGCCTTGTAATTACCATCATTTTCTTGCTTGATCTTGAAACGTCAGACAACATTGGGTTTAGTTGTATTTGTGTCATCTTTGGGAAATTGATATTAAAAAGCCATCAGTTGGTCCACCTCTGTATGGTTTATACACTATCAGATTTAAACGTCTATGTGAAGTACACAACCAGGAAGAGCTGGGTGAATCCACTACGTCTTTAAAGGAGACATATTATGCTCATTTTCAGCTTCATCATTTTGTTTTGGTTTACTACTGGATCAGGTTTATATGCTTTAATGCTCAAGAAATGGATACGTTTTCTCATACTGTCCAGTGCTCCCCTCCCAAATACCCAGTCTGCTCTAATTGGTCGGCCCACAGACGCCCGAGCCAGCACCACAAGCTTGAACAGAGCAGCTATGCTGAATTCATTCTAACGAACCAAACTAGCCGTTAGGCAGACATTATGCAAATGTGTGAAATGGTAACGTAGTGTGATGTCATCATGTGACAGGATTAAACACTGGGGTACTGACAAGGCGTTTCAGGAACAGTGTTTTCTGTGGGAGAGAGGAGCTCCTGTTAGTTTGGATTTTAACTTTCAAGATCTTTTACAAATATAAGAACTTATATAAAACACAGAAGGAGATGACATCACTGACTATGTTGTCAGCCTGTCTATGGGCTGTGCATCATTCAATACTTAAAGCCCTGATCAAATTGTGTCATAGTGCATTTTAACGAGTATAAGAAGGATAGAGAAACGCTTGTGTCCTATGCATATGATTTACCATAGCTTTCATTAAGGTCATCCACAAATAGCAAATACAAAGGTCTGGTGTTCAGTATTCATTACTTATATTTCTACTATACAGGTGGAAAGAAATACTTTGTATTTGTACTGTCACCTTTAAAAGCAATGTGTGAGTACAGAAAGAAAACAGGGCAGTTGAGACTTACTGGTATGGAACATGTTTATCAGCAGAGCTGTCTGATCAGAGGCCCATCAATCCCCTCCAAAGAGCCATTTGTCTGGGGCCTTCTTTGTTGTCCTATCAGAGCAGTGTCGCACAGCAAATTGTCTCCCAGGGTGCAGTCCGGGTGGTGGGAGATGAAGAAGAAGGAGGAGGAAGTGACAAGAGTGTTGCCCTAAATTGTTATCGATTCAGTTGTTTGAACCTTTTTTTTCCAGGAGGTTAAGAGTCTAGGAGGAGCCGGGGCTGAGGTTCAAAGGAAAGCACTGTCACCAAGTCTTTATTCAAAGTGATATCTGTCGCACCCTGTCATCTCTATCCGAATGTCCAGTTAGTGGGAAATTGAAAAGTGAAATACCTTGGGGATTCCTGCAGAAATTGTCAAGCAACTGTCAACTCATCATATAAAACACTCTATTTCTGGGGTTGCTAGAGAAAATCCTGTTTATTTTCTACCTCTTATACGTCTCTATTATACTGAAGTTCTTTCAGGTTACCTTTTTGGAAAAAAATGTTTAATGCAATCCACATATGAACTGAGAAACGTGAGTAAAGTGTCTCGGGATAAAAGCTTAAAGCCATTGATTCACCAAACAATGTACTGTATAATGTTTTTCCACAAATATTGATACAAATACAAACTGAAGCTTACCACCTCTTATAAAAGTTATTGACTGAAATAACAAGTGAGCCTCGGCACTGCCTGCAGAAAGCAGACAATACCAAATAGCCTATGATGGATTATGGCCTCTGATCGATGAAGATGCTTGATAGCTTTAAGCATAAGAAGAAGAAGGAACAATGAAAAATAGCTGCACTTTGATATACATGTCAGGAAAAAAGCAGTGAACAGCACTTTAAATGGGTTTAGGTAGTAGAAACAAAAAAACAAGCTTTTTAATGCTTGTTTTGATTTACTGAAATGTATCTACATCTTAAAAAGAGAAGATTCTTATTGTAGGAAATGATGTTCAGGGTGTTTTGATATTTTGTTGCCCAAAAATACAGAACATCCTATGTTTAACTGGGGCATAGTAGCTCTGTAATATAATCACTTCCTCCCTCTTATTCCTCCCAGATTCCTTTCAGTCCAGTCCATCGCTACAGGGATAAAAGTATTCCAACAAGCATTCCAATCTGCACTCACGGTTTGGGGGCTTTAGAAGCCAACCAAAGCTCAGAGAGGATTATTTTTTACTTTATATGACTTGGCATTTGTTACAAAAAACAAGCTTCTAAAAGACATCTGAATGGTACCCTGTGTGAATGGGATATTACCCTGCACAATGGCTGCATAATGGCTTCTTTGAGCTCATTTAAAGTGTACACATGGCGGGACACAACATCTTTTATCCCTTGTTTAATAGCAGTGGGAGAGAAAGCCAGTAACAGCTGGTGTCATATTCTGCAAGGCAAAGTTTATACTCATTTCACTCTTTCGTACCCCTCCTCCTCCTTTATCCTTGACTACCCCACTCTCCCCCTGCATCTATCTTTCTGTGTGTCTTTTACCTTCGCTGCATCAATAACATTTGAAGAATCACAAATATTTCATAGCCATGCCGGTGGAAGGTTTCCATCAATGTGAGTGGATTCCATCAACTTGAGGTGATTTGCATTTCTTAAACTAGACAAGCGCAATACATTATGCAACACTGGCAATGCATTCTGCATAAATCCAGTGCTTGAGTACATATTTGAGAATCCAACACATCATATTCCTTTTTCTGGGTATTTGCTTCCAAACAGATGTACCAGGCTGTTTCTGTATAGATTTAAACTGAACGTTTGCTGGAAATTACAGCAGGATATATTAACAGACACATTTAATCTCTGTAGGTAGCACAAGTGATGAAACCTAACTATAGCACACACTGGACACACTTGTCTTTGTTTTCAGTGTCCACCTGGTGTTTCTAGCTCAGCTTTACTTACTGTGTAAGGGAGTCAGGTGAGTCAACTTCCCTCGTCAACAGAGGTGAAAGTCCTCAAAGGATAGGCATTGTTTTAGCAGTCACCTGAAGTGCCATCAATGTAGCTGTTATAGTCTTAGCATCAGCTTGTGAACATGAAGTAGGCCTATAAGATGTGGGCTGTAATAGCCAGTGACTGGCAGATTAGGATTGGACATAGTGCTTGGAGATTAGTGATGAGTATTTATTACAGGAAGATGTGGATTCTGCAGTTGAACAGGAGATTTTGCTGAAAAACATTTTAATTGAGCGCAATGTCTGATTTCTTTTTTTTCTTTTGTATTGTTATTATTCCACAAGCTGCCATCTTACAAAGAAATACATGTAGCACCCTGAAACTAAGTCAGTGCCCTCAATAAACTACAGCCTTGGCTGAAAAACTTTAACAGACCAGATTAATTGCAACATAATGAAAAATGACTTTAGTATGAAAATACTTGCAAGATCCAGCATATAAATCACTCTGGCTTTGACTCTATCTGAGGACCCATAAAAAATGATTTAATTGAAACTAGTGCTAATGGCAACACCCTGAGAAGGCTGCCGTCCATCGGTATGAATCTTCATCAATCTTCCTCTTTTCGGATCAAAGGCCTCTGTCATTAAGAGTCCCAGGGTATTGATGCTTGTTTTATCACCAATCCCAGAGCCCATTATGAGCCAGGAAGCTGCTTCTCCAGGTCTGCTGATAGAGGTGACACTCTGCATCACTGATAGGGTAACTTCTTAGCTGTTTCGACTGACCATTCACTTCTCACCAAAAGCACAAGACAATTACTGGCACAAGCAGGTCCTCTCGCATTCATTCACTTCCTGTTTGAACCTTTCTGTCTAACGTGGTTTTTCATCTAGCTGCTGCACAAGCTCGCTCTGTCTCTCCTCCTCTCATTCAGTCAACCATCTTATCTCAGTCTAGTGCATAGATGGAGTTGTTTTCATTTATTGTCATTCACCTGATGGAACAGCATATGCTTTGTCCAAAACACAATTTGTTTGTTTCAATATAAACAGTTTTGGTTGCGCAGCTTGCTGATTTTACTGCAGTTTCTACTGTATCAAGGGCACATATAATGTGTGGAAGCACTGCCAGCAAGTGTGTCTCTTATGAGAAAAATGTTCAGTACTGAGGAAGTATTGTTGTCTTGAGAACAATATTATATAAGACCCCAGAAATGAAGATCTTAAACAATCTCACAATAAGACTAGAGAAATAATAGAGAAATAAATAGGGAAATATATGCCTTGACTTTTGAAAAATAGGTTACATCTTCTGATGATGTCAAATTCAGACATGCTCTGTGTGTTCATTTGAACCATATATAACACATTTCTCCTCCATACAAATACGCTTGTCAGATAAGACTTGACAGCGATAGCTCAAAAAGCATCACAAAGCAACAGGATCAGGTACGACAGGTAGTTGAAAATAAGCAGCATTGTTTATTCGTCAACTCTGTTTGGCTAGTACCTAAGTGACATTCATAGAAATGTCTTGTAGAGCGCTGAATTTGTTTGTGGAGACAGAAAATATGTTACACTCAAACAAGATCTGTAGATATGTACATCTGCATTAAAATGTCTAGAAGTTGAGTTGTGTATTTATGTTGTATTTATGTGTTTTCAACAGTGTCCAAACCCAGAGAAATCCCTAATTTTCTTAAAGGTCATAGTGCGTATTATTTGGTCGCCTTTTGCTCTCACTTCTAGAAGATGAGTCAGAGAGGGAGAAAGCTAGTCAGCAACAATGAGGTTAAAACATTACCTCAGACATTTCTGCCTGAGTCACATAGATATAATTTCATCAACAACGATGGTTGTTTAGCAATCAAGACAACACTCTGTGTGTCTCGTTATTTCCTGTAGTAAGAGTGTGTGTGTGTGTGTGTGTGTGTGTGTGTGTGTGTGTGTGTGTGTGTGTGTGTGTGTGTGCATGTATATAGTACGGAGGGTGGGAGGGAGGGGCTTTCTTTATTATTGTTTTATGTTTCCTGTGTAAAGCACTTTGTGCTACATACTCATGTATGAAAAGTGCTTTATAAATAAAGTTGATTGATTGATTGATTGACTGATTGATTTAAAGCAGTATATGTCCCTTTTTTAGAGATTTCATGTGACGTACAGCACGATGTGCATCAGTTTTACTGTGACACAACCTCAGACACATTCTACTTTTACATTCAATTTTCACCTACATATCACCTTAATGTGTAATGTATCTCATGAATACATTATTATTATTATTAATAGTTATGCTTGATAAACCTATGGCTTTTAGACAGGTTTCAATCAGGTGAGGAACACTGAGTTCATCTGTAGATGTTGTTGGATAAATATGTCATTATTACATGCTAGTATGTATGATATTTTCTTCATTTCACTTCTATCTAATCATCTCTGTTCTAATATTCACACTCAGATGTTGGTATAGGTATATGATTATAGTTTCCAACCAATCAGCCTAATTAAGTATTTCAGACAAATGATAAAGACTGCACAGTATGCATATGAGCAGCGTGACAGCCTCTCTGATTTATAATTCAGATTTTATGATATTAAAGAACTGAGAGAGAAAAAAAAGTTTGATAACTTTATTTTTAATTATTCATACGGATGGAATTATTCCTCTCATAATATTGTCACTCTCTGGAGAGGCGTCATTTAAATTTAATAGTGGAGCAAGTGATAACCATTTGGCTTAATTCAGTGTCTGTAAGTATTTGGAGGACTGGGTTTTATTTTATGACCTTGTGTTTGTATTGCTCCCACCTGGTTCTTTGTGTTTGTGTGTGTGTTTTCTTGTATAACAATGAAATACACAAATAGTCATTAAAAAGTATTATATGTATTAGTAACTGGTAACCATGAAGCTCTATTTTGACCAATATGTGAGCAAAAAAGGAACAAGGTAATGAATTATATGCATTTTTTGTTTTATTTTTTGTCTATTCTACTGTATACTATGTTATGTATGACTTTAAAGGAATTTACCTGAACCTTAAAGGCAAACGTGAACATTTTCTTTTCAAGCAGACACTTGTTTTCTTCCAGTTCTCTTTGGAATGTTGGCCACTGATCAAAAATCAGTCTCAGTGTTTGACATGATTGCTTTAATTAGATATTGTTGTTGTCTTGTCTTGTTCTTGATCCTGCTGTTTGACCCTGTCTTGGCAAACTCTCGCTTGTAAAAGGAAATGTAATCTCAATGTGACTTCTTAATCAAATAAGGAATATATATATATATATATATATATATATATATATATATATATATATATATATATATATATATATATATATATATATATATATATATACACATAAATATATATATATATACACACTACTATTAAGAACAGCATATACACTTAAAGGTTGGTGTTTAAGTACATTACAAATAGTCAACACAAATACGATACATTTCTAATAAACACTCCCACAAAGCCTTTTGTTTTTTTGTTTTCTATACAATATCAGCTTTCAGCAAAAAACACCAATCTCTCAAGTCAGAGTCACACAGTTTTCTACACCCAACCACCTTTCTACAATTTCATGTGATACTAAACACTTCCTTCACCTGCCAGGGTACATAATCCATTCATCAGTCAAGAGTCCCTAAAAAATACTATGCAAAGAAAATTAGTTGTATGTAAACACGATTCATTGATATCAGGTTGTTTTTTTCTTGAATAAATTGAGAAATACTGCAAAATATACCTTGTTTGTCCAACAAAGTTACATAAAAAGGTTAAAGCATTTCGGTGTAACCTAGATAAAGAAAAGACATGTACTGATACATTTGGATGGAAGAGTTAGTATAGTTTTATCTGAATTCTTTGACATTCTGAAGATTGTGGTGAGTCTTGCAGTCTCATTCGTCCTGTAGCCTTGTTTGATCTTTGGAGTTCAGGCTCCAACAGATGGCACTCACTGGTCTGGTTCAGTCCAAAGGGAGACAGTCTTTCTCCCTCCTATCTTTCTTTAAGGACAAAAGGGACTTTTTTTCACTCCCCCAGGGCTGCGGCACGCTCCCCTGCCAATCAAGAATCGGTGATTGAATTAGTGCCAGGTCCGCTCGCTGGTGCTTCCGCTGAACGACAGATAGATCCAGAGTAGAGATTAGGCGAGTGTGAAGTTCACCCTCCTTCAGAACTCCTCACATGCATCTCTTTCTCCCAAGCTCTCAAAGGCACCTCAGATGAAGAGAGCTCTAGCCTGACAGGCCCTGAATCGTCCAGCCTGTGCAGAATGCAAACTAGGCGGATGCCCGTCTCTTCCTTCTCAACTCTCTAGGAAGGAGAAAAAAAACATAGATGCCACATTTAGGATGCAGTAGCAGTTCTCGTGCAATTTCTAAAGAGCTCTCAGAGTAAACATGAGTTTCCAAGATAAGACTACACTCAAAATGGAGCCTATTGCACAAATATGGTGTGGAATTTCACAGCACAAGCTGACAGATAACAACATGTACCTTTTTTGAGTGCCTATTTCAGTGATAGAATGTGGTCTCTGATAGTAATTTTAAGCTCTCAGTTTAGTTTAATTACAGATGGTTTAACAGATAATACATGTAGTTGTAGGTGTGACCGCTTCTTCATTTTGCCAAATATCCTTTATTTAATTGCTGTTCAGAAGGGAACATACAGAAGCCTCTTTTTCCCCTCCACCCTGAAGGAGATTTTGCAGACATTTAAATCCAGAAAGCCCAATGTCATGCAGCAGGGAGTGTTGTGTAGATATCCTCCTGGAAGAGCACAAGAGAAATGCTTCAGAGAGCAAACCATCCAAACCCTGCTTGCCTTGATAAACAATTTGGGCAGTGTCAGTTCAATAATGCAAAATGCTGTCTATCGCCATTCCTCGGAATAAGAACAGAGGCTTGTCTTATGTGTCCAATGGTTCAGCAATGATTTAAGAATAGAAAGCAAGCACGATAAAGATAGCGTGTCACTGAACTAAAAAGCCTTGTGTAAGCTGTTTCATTAAAGGTGGTGCTTCATTCAACTTTGTCTGGCGAGTTTTACAACCTCCCTCTGGTCAGGGTCATACATCGGACAAATACCATGTTTATGTAAACTCACAATTACAGAATTAGTTTCACACATCAAAGGAGTAGTTTCATAACAAAGTAAAGCATTTTCTCTAAATTAATGATGATGATGATAGTATTTCTACCATGGGCAGTATGTGTTTCAGCAATAAAGCCAAAAAATAACAGTCAGAAAAACACAAATTGAGCATAATTTTGAGAAACTACCAGCCGCTGCATCTTTGTTATAATTGATTTGAGAAGTTTTATTGACTTTTTGCCCTGAAAAATGCAAAGAAAGGCATTAAAAGTTGATCAGCGTCGATCGTGTTCCCTGAGTACTTGAATGTTAGGCTTAATCCCATTTCAAATTTTACCCCCACTCCTAGTTTTTGAGTTCCTGTTCGCCCCTCACAGCAGGGTTACAAAGGGAAGTGGTTGAAATCTCCCTCTTTGAAGTGGGACATCCTTTCAATACCCTCATCCGTCATTAGTATTCTTCTATGGCTTTTACTTAAACACAAGCAAAATGGACATTTCCAATATGCCATCTACAGCTTTCGTGATTTCTCTTGTGTTAGTTTTACAATCCTGGTTTTATCACAAGGCCATCTGCCATTTACCGAATGGAGATAGAAAAGCATGGACTTTCACAATTCATTCATAACTTCACACTATCAATCAAGTCCACAAATACAAAAGAACCCTGCTCTATAAGAAGAGGGCCTGATCATGCAACAATGGAGGGATAGGGCTAAGTGGTGGTAATCAATCCATCAATTCTGGCTGATTGTTTAGTTGGTCTGATAAAGCAGGGAAGACCTTGAATTATTATTTTGTGGGTGTGGGTCAGCTCTAGTCAAATGCATAAGTAAATAAGATCAAGTGTACCAAACTACTCTTGGCTATACAGAGCCATTTTCTATCCAGCACAAACTGTCCAGGATTCAATATGTCTCCCCAAATACCATCATGAGTCTGATAATGTAATTGTGCCAGATCTTTTTCTAACTTTTCAAAACACAGAGGGATGATAAGCCATCCAGCACGACGCTTAACGCTCTACATTACTAATGATAACACAGACAGCTGTACTGGCAGCGTTATCATTTGCCATACAAAAAAATAGCACATGATAATCACATTTTATGCCATCAGCTGTGGGTAATGTGATACTGGCCAGAATCCCATTATCATCATAGTTATTATCGACCACTGCTGTGCAAGCTCTACACAGTCTTAGTGGCGGTGTAAGAGTCATACTCTCAGCCAGATGTAACGAGGGGAAGAGAAACGAGACTGACAGAAGAAGAGGTTTGCTTGGCTTTTACTATAAGCCTTTTAGAGTCTTCGTAATTATCAAATATCTCGTCATAACTCCAAGACAAAGGAGTGTGTTGAAAAGAGTTTGTACTTTCAGAAGAAAGAAAGGTTTTATTAGACTTCTTAAAGTAGCATGGAGACAAAATGAAGTACCCACCTACCACTTGGGATGCAATCATATGCAAACACCGAGCCTGCCATTTTTGTTTGATGGGAAGAAGAAACACAAGTCATGCTAACAAACAACAGAGGCAGAAGAAAGGATCTTTTGCTTTTAGCTACGTCTCACTGCAGTACATATTCTTTGTAAGTGATGCACAGTGCTAAAATGTCTCAGGAGTTAGTCCTCTGTTTTTGACAGAAAATCAGTAGAATATTCTAACACTGTGATGCGCCGGCATTGATCGTGACATTCAGCGATTGTTAGAGGTTGTTAAAGTTCTGGATTTGCTGTTTTAGTCTGAATGCTAATACCCTTTCTGTGTGATGCTTCGGAGGAATTAATATATTTAAAGCAATTTTGTGATAGGACTTTAGTAGTAATTGTTCATTAACACTAAACCTCTACTGACCTTCAATCATTACAATACAGAGTGATGCTTTGAAAGTCTCAAGTGAAACTAGGGAAAGAATAAAAGCTACAGTGGTGCCTGAAATTATCATAGGGGACCTGCTCAGGGGAGGCAAATAATATGCTAAACTAATCTGTTTCTATACCTGATATCAAGGAGTTGTACTCAGCTTGGCTCCTGTGTGATATGAGCAGACACTATGACAGCTGTTAGGGCGGCCAGATTTGAGAATATACACATAAAAATCAATATCTGTATCTCAGAATCTGTCTGAAGAAATCGGATGTAGTCTTTCAGTTTAGATGTAAAACAACAATATAAGCACAACTTTTCTTCACCAAATGTATCTCAGTAGCTCTCAGTCTGTACTTTGTTTTAAAGATTTGGGCTTTTTTTCCTTATAAGACAGCAGAAGCAGACAGGAAAGAGAGGGAGAGAGAGAGAGAAAGTTGTGACATGCAGCAAATGTTGCGAGCTGGAATCGTATCAGCGTCGCTACAAAACACAAGCATCCATGTGGTGTTGTGTGGAAGATATTCGGTTACCAAGGCGCTACTTGTCTGTGTTTCTCTGGGTTAAATGTGACATCAAGTCAGTGGTAATTTTTTCAGCTTTCTCAAGTGGTCATAGTATGGACTGACTGTATTTTCAGTCGTAATCAGTGCTGAGCTAAAACTACACCATCAACAAGAAATCCATTTTCAGACAGAGTTGCATGGACTGCTTTGAGTACTGAAAGAAACAGTTTTATTCCAGGCTAGATGTGTACTTTTGTATGTGTGCACTGTTCCAGTGCTATCCTCCAACAATCAATTTCTTGGAGTGCTGGATGCACTTGAGTGATGGGAGCGCAAAAGTAGTGACACTCAGCCATCACGCAATGAGAGCATCAAATGATTGCCTCAGAGAAATTGCTGTATCTTCAAATGTCTTTGAGAATATCTCCCATCCCTGTCTGCTTTCCCTCTACTTTCTACTCGCCAACAGCTGAAGAGTTTCCTTTTGACTTATGTTATCAGTTTGTGCTTCAGTGCTGTGCACAGTCTCGTGAAATGGCTGTTTGGTCCTGCAGGATCCCCGTAGTGGAAATTCCATTACCTTTCCCGAAGATCCTAACCAAAGATTTGTGGTTACCAGACAACTCTGAAGACCTAACAGCACTAACTCAACTCCAGTATTTCTTTTAGTTGTAAGGAAATTGGACACTTGACTGAACTTTTCAACTAATTGCTGCAGCTTTCCAGTGTAGCTAAATTAGAACATTACTCAGACTTTTAAAAACATTATCCCTCTTGAGAACCCAAACTAGGTTGTTCTCCAACTGTTAAATGACAGAATGGAAAAGGCAGAAAGTCTGGCAGACAATGAACTCATTCTCTCTTTAGGAGTTTTCAGGGTTTAAGCAATTTTTTTTCCCCTGTCCCTCAATTCTGACATCCAGTAAACCAGCCTGGGTGTCCTCCATCAAAGGACAACACACAAAGGATTCATTCCCCAGAAATAATGGTTTATAAACTGCCTTCTGTCATGTGAGCGATGGTAATTAGCAATAACAGAGACTAGCTGTGGAAGGAACTGAAGTCCTTGAGATCACTTTAGAGGATGGCAAAGCCGAAGGACTCAAATTGGAACCTTATTAGTATTTCATTAACACGCCTTTTACCTTGTTCTCCAGTGTTGGCTGGATAATTAACGCTCTGTCGTGTTCCGTCTTAGACCACAGGAGGCTTTTTATGGAAGGCAATTCCTCAGTTGAGCTGGTGCTGTATGGCTGGAAATCACCGCAGCCTGCTCTCGTTTTCTGATCACATAGTCAGTTGGTGCTAAATCATTTTGCTCGCAACAACTTAACATGTACTGTATATTTTATTGTTTGGCAAAGCTGCTTTACACGTGGTATTAGAGGGCAAATCACTTCTATTATTATTGTTTTCCCCTTCGTGCAATCATGAATTGTGTATTGCCTCTCTGAGTAGCATGCTGTGTTTTATTGCCTTTTTTTGAATGGAGAAGACCTGTAAAGTCAACCACATCAGGAGGTAATGATTCCATATCGAATTGAAACAGAAAGCATTAACTCATTTGAGGAGAAAATATATTTCAAAAATGATCATAAACTGAAGTCTTAGGGGTGTGATGTGGATTCAAATAAATGATTTTATTTAAATGCAAAAGATGTGCAAATATCCCCGGGCATTGTGAGATGAATTTGGTAGATACAGCACCAAGAAGAACCCAGTTGATTTTTCACTAAACTATTTGTGTTATTTGTTTGTTATGTGGATGTTTTTTTCAGCTAGCCCAAGTCCTGTTCAGCCTCATTAAGATGCACGACCTACAAACAATTAATGACTACTGCAATGTCATATGTATGCAAAATAACTCTACTGATTAATTGTTGTTATTGTTATGTTATTGTCTATGATTGGTTTGATTGAATTTGTTTCTTGAGTCACATTCAAGGTGCTTATCACCCATAAACCCATAATTACTCAGGCTTATCTTTATGACCTTTGAAGGTAATGTTCTGTGCCACCTGGCTTGGAGTTCTAGGAAAAGTAGCTAAGAAAATTCAGTAATGAATAGTAATCACGTCTCATCTGGGTAGAACAGGTATCAGTACAGTGATTCGTGGAAGGTCCCAGACCTTAAAGAGAAGCACACTGCAGAACCTCTGCAATCTACCAACCCACATACACACCTTCACACCGCCTTCATCCAATGTCTCCATTCCCTCTTTTCACACTCCATCGAAAAACTGCCCTCTGAATGATGTATGGGTGAGAACAGGTATGCGGATGTCATTTTTCACCCTATCCGCTCACTTTTTTCTCCCCACGTTGGCTGCTGGTTGCCCTGCTAGGCTGACTGGGCCAGGGATCCTATCAGGCTGTAAAATGTGATCCCCTGCATCCATATTTTTAATGGTTGAGAGTAAATCCACATGATGTATACGCTCCCTGCAGGCTAAAGCTGTTTGAAGAGATCCACCATTGTCATGTAAGGAGCCTGTAAATCATTTGATTGCTAATTTGAGGGCTTTACCCTAGAAAAGAAGAAGAAGAAAAATGTCTTTAGTTCCAGTGTTCATTGTGAAAATGTGCATCCACCTACAGATGGGTTTGGGTCATAATTAACAACTTGCAATTAGGAGTCAACTCCCATAAGACTGGTTAATTAACACTTAACCAGAACTAATATCAGTGTGCTACCAATGATAAAACCTTGATGCTCATTTTACTTTGTTCCAGAGGTGTTAACTCACAAACTAATAATTGAAACCTGTATGTGTGGTTATTGTCTGCATTCTGTGATGCCAAAATGATTTATTTTCCCTGCAGGGTTAAAGCATAAATGAATGAAGTGAAGTAAGAAAAGTGACTTTGTTGACCAAAAGTAGCACTAATATATATTTGTGCTGCTTTTAATATTTTCCCAAGGGCCTTAATATTATTCTCTCTCTCTTCTTCTCTTCCTTCACTGCCCTTGATGTAGGTAAGTGTATTTGTTTTCGTATTATTAATGCTGCTGTATGTACCTTAGTGTTCATCCACTCCATTTCATCCTAATAGCTCTCGGCAAAAAGGAAGCACAAAACAAATGACAGAGAAAGTTTGAGTCAACTTTACATTTACATTTGGTTAACGTTCAGTCAAAGACCAAAAAATTATACTTCTATTACATAGACCTTGGTGAACTATAAAGAAATTCATTTGTGTTTCTATCTCTGTGTGTTAAAGAATGAAGCCTTATTTCCCTCTACACAACATTAGTATGTGATCATTGACATGGACTGTGTGTTAAATGTCAATGGCATCTTCGTTAAACCTTAATGAAAGAACTTCATCGTCCGTGCTTCTTCTCTGGCTCACTGCTGTTTGGCAGAATAGGAGAACAACATGGTCGTCTGTTGCCATGGAGACTGTTGTATTTGTTCTAAGTGCAGCCACAGTCGGTGTTTAGATCCCCTAACAGCTCTGATGATGCACTGTTGAGTTGTTTTTTTTTCTTTGTATGAATAGGAGTATTGATAACTAAATTATTCAGGGATGTGTGTTGGATTCAGTTTTGATTCCCTGATTTGATTTGAGTTAAAACAAAATAAAGATTTTTTTTCTATCTAGGCATGCTGTAACCTATAGAAGATAAATGGTACAGAGGTGGTATTCTTTGTCTGTTTGTACTGAAAAGCCAACACACACACAAGCGCTCGCTCACTTTAAAGTTAAATGAATCTGTTTGACGTGGAAAGTGTTTGACTCCTGATTCCTGCAGGATGACGCTGGTGAGGAGTTTGAGGTGAGGATTTACTCACTCGTAACTCAGATGAGTGCTGTAGCGTAGTTTCAGTGGGATTCACACCAGTACAGTTCTGAGAGGTCATTAAGATTCCATGCAGTTAGGATCCGGGAGGCTGCAGCGTGTTCCACTGTGTACTAGAGAGAAGGGTGGATGTTGGAGTTGTTCTCATGTTGTTCTATAAGCCAGGGTTGAGACCGGGCTTTTCAAGGATAGACAACAATACCGTTATGCCTTTTCTCTCACCCAGTTCATATGTTTTACTGCAGTCTCCTGTCATATACAGCACCTTATGACTAAGGGAACACTTGAGTATTCTCTCCATTTATGGATTGCTCATAATTAAATAAGCTTTAGCACATGCTGTACTTGTTCAGTAAAATAAAAACAGCTAAAATCCCTTGTACTCTACATGCAGTGCATTTTTTTTCAAATTGTGGGAATAAGCCTAAGACGGAAATGATGGAAGGAGATCAAGTTTACAATTTCGGCATCAATGCTTACACCCACAGTGAGCATAATACTAGCAGATAGCATCTGTTAGACAGTAATGAATACAGACCCTTGCCCCAAAGCTGTCTATCTAGGCCAAGAAATTGCTAGAAGGGACTTATTTGCTATACCTGAATTTCTATGGGTTTATCGTCTCCCATTGCTCCCCAAAGCAGGCCTAATCTGGGAAGCTGACCCATACTGCCCCAGGCTAGATCAAACTTAGAGCTGAAGCTACATCTCTCTCCACAGTCCCTGCAATGCCACCCTTCGATAGTCGTAGGTCCAAATCCTTTAAATGTCGGGCAGACTTTGAGAGACACTACAGCTCAGGAAAAGAAGCAGGCACTTGCTCGGAGCTTACCTTCTCTGGGGAAAAGCAATGTCCCACTTTCAGGAAAGGGGTGAGAGTACCTTCTCGTCACTTCAGGCATCACTTGGAGGCTGTGGCAGCAGGTATGAGGACATTCATGGTCCCAAATGGTTTTGTGAATGCGGAGAAGTGGCCTCCATCTCACTGCCTCCCGTCTCATGCATCACACTTATGAAGTGATGGAGGCGAGGGGTTGGATCCAGAGGGATTTCAGTCCAGAATACAAGGTGCTGGCTGACATCCAGCATTGTGTTGCCTTTACAGCAGCACTGCACAGCAACAATAAGCACATTCATGTTTAATGAATCATCATTTTTTGTGAAAATGTGATTTGTTAATATTTTTTATTTATGACAGTTGAATGACATCCTACAAGTGGTTGTGTTAAAGGAACAGTTCACCTACATGAAAATTCAGTCATGTTCTACTCACCACCCACAGGAAAGTCAGATGATGGAAAGTCAGATGTAGTTTCACAGTCTAAAAAGAATTCTGAAGCTTCACAGCAAAACAGCGTTGCAGCATTCTCCTAAACAAACAACGTGTAGATGTAAAACATCAAATGGTTCCATAGAGTTTGCCTGAAGTAATCAAAGTCTCTGAGACCCCAAGACGTTATTTACACCCTCAATATATTATGGAACTTGTGAACACACTTCAGATGCGGTGCATGCTTACGCTTTTGACCAGATGTCATAGACTCGATTCACATGACTTGACTCAAGTCAAAAAACGGTTCCTTCATACAACGTGAGGTTTTAAAACATGTGCCTAGTTACTTCAGTTGTTAAGGAGAAGGGTGCAACACTGTTATTCTGTGGAAGTTGTGTAGACTGCAAAACTTCACCCAATGAACCATCAGCATGGGGTTGAGTAGATAATGACTGAATTTCATTTTTGGGTGAACTTTTACATAGTGATTCGCTGGATCTGGTGTCTTTGATGTTTCTCAACAATACGATGTGCAGCCTTAAATTGTATAAAAATGCTTACAAATCATGTTAAACTGGTTTAACTTTCTCTCGGCTTGCAGAGAACTACTGGGAGTATTAAGCATATGTTAGGGCTATATGTCTTCATTAATATGTGGAGAATAGCACAAACAGCTAGAGGTTCAGTCCTCACTGGTATAGCACACTCAAATAAGCTTTAGATTGTATCTTTCTTTTCAAATGTGCCTTCATTCTTAAGTTAGTTATTGTCATTTAGGGGAAACATAAAACTGTACAAAGAGCTCGTGCAGAGACCTTTGAAGGACAATTTCAGGGGGACCTCAGGGGGGAGACATCTCTGAAGTGGATAAATGTTTCATTGCCATCGGGTAACAGGGAAAAAGAGATTTTCCTGGGTGTTGAGGTGGAAGAGAAAGCATTGGGGGGGTGAATGAAATGAGGGGAAATAAGATATGATGCATTGCAAACAGTCAGAAAAAAATGGAAATAAAGAGAGAATGATGCAAAGATAGTGTGGAGTGGGGTGCGGAAATGAGAAGTATGAAAGATGAAAACAAATAGAGGTGGGAAGGCAGGGATCATAGCGAAACGGACAAGCATATTGTGCAAAGGGAGATGAATGAAAAGGAAAATGATTAATGTGCACAGTAACACTTGGTATAAAGTTTCCTCATGCTCTGAGTCTACAGGATTCTTACTGTATCTACATCACGGATGTTTCATCTGTGACTGGTACCATGTGTTGATGTGACAGTGCAGTTGCAGACAACAGCACATGTTTATTGATGATGTCAACAAACTCAATTACACTCACAACAGATGGATCACGCTCAAACGCATGTTTGACTTCCTTATCGTTGTGGGGCAATTAATTTACTTAGTGCCAAGGAAATGATAATTAATGACAATTAAAGTATCTTGGCCTTAAATTACTATCACTATAGCACAGAGGCACCATTAGGCCCTGACGTAATTACTCTTATTTGTATTCAATTTAGAGTTGACCAGACCGGTTTTATCGAGGTTTAGATTTAGCTGAGAGTACCTCAAATAGTGAGACACAGGGAGGAAGTTCTCTCAGTAGGCAGTCTCTTGCCAACACGGATATATGCAGCTCATGACGCAGAGATCTTAACCACTGCATCATCTCGGGCTCTTTGAATCTGCATTCCCACACCTTGGGGAAACCGGAAGCAGGACTGAACTGAGCAGCAGTTCCTAGTCTCTGCTCGATCTCTCTCTCTCGTCTTTTCTGCTTCTCTCTCGTCTGAGAGAAACTCTGAAGTAGGTTAGCACTCAGCGCTTGCACGAGGGAGGAAATTGAAATGCTGAAATAAGGAGTAGCTTGGGAGAAGATGGAGGAGCTATAACCGGGACAAAATTGCCCCGCCATGATGAGAAGGAGAGACATATCTGCTCGGACACAGGGGAGTTCCTCCACTGGCCAATCACTGAGGCGTGTTGCTATCCTTTATTCTCCATTCCAATCTTGGTTTAGTGTCAACACCAGCCTTATGAATACCTTTTTTTTTTTCTTCTTCTTCTTCTTCTTCGCTTGTTGTACCCACATCCCTTTGAAAATTACATTGCCACGCTGGGGTACACTGGTTTGTGAGTGTGGGGATTTAATACACTTCAGAATGAAATGGGCATCCTCCTGCCTGTCCGTGCTCTGTTCTTATGAGAGATTACTCCAGGGACTTTGATCGAGCAACACGAATTCAGGCTGCATCTTCATTGGCTCAGGCCCTGTAAGCAGCACACAACACACGCACACACTCGCCTCACGCATGCAAGCACGAAACGCGCTCACACACACAACCTTCTTATTGTGGTATGCTCAAGCTAAACCATATTCTTCCCCTCTCCTCAGCAGTTCTTTTATTATAGTGCTCCCTTGTGGCATATCTTCTGTATTTGTTTTGTCACACTACATCACTTTCAGCCCACTCGCCTTCAAACACCGTTTCTACAGCACGATATGAGATTCCTTTTTTTTCTTTTTTCTGATGATATTGATAATTCCAATTTTATACTGAGGTGTATTACTCCCACTGCTCAAATTGGATAACAAAAAACAATGAACACTTCCTAGGGAATCCACATCTCAAAACCCATTTGATCAGTGTTTGAAAGACACATGCTGAGATCTGTTGACAACGATGTTTACGCTTTGGCTGCGTAGCAAATAGCTTGTTGTTTTATGAGTAAGTGGAAGAGACCTCGGAGAGTGACACAGACAGTCCCTATTCAATAGCCCGTGACGTACGGCAGGTCTGACTCTTATCAGTATGGTTTTTAAGGGGTAGTCACTATGCTCGATATTTGATAGAAAGCCAGGCCTCTCAACCGTAAAATATTCTTCCCAACTGTGATGCAAACAGCCTCAGTTTTATTTATTCTTTTCATGTCATTGCTGCAGGGAAAACCTCCATATTTGTAAGACCTCAATTTCATCCCATCTCATCAGTCAGTGTACAAATAATATGGCTTTACACTTACACATTTTTTTGTGCGTGTGCATCGCATAGTTCATATACTTCCCATTAACTTCGCTGGACAGCTGATCCATAGTAAAGTGACCTTTGTTATCATGGTTATAAAAATATGTAAGTTAGAAGAGGTAAACATGGACTTTTGGTCACACAGGACATGTACAGTCATCTCCTGGGTTTGTTATTTCTCACTTTTTAAACCTTATCACTTGACATTTTTATCAGGGTTGAACCGATATTGTTTTTCCAGGGCTGATACCGTTTATTAGTAATCAGTGAGACCAGTAATAGATATTTGGAACTGATATACATTTACAGTTAAAATTAAAATCTTATTGTCAAAGCGTATAATCATTAGTGATAGAATGTAACGAGGTACAAATTACTGTAGTGCTGTACTTGGTTACAGTACAATTTTGAGGAGCTTACTTGAGTATTTCCCTTTACTACTACTTGTCAAATCCACTTCATACATTTATTTGATATTTTTAGTTACTAGTTATTCTGCAGGTTCCGATTAATCAGTGCAACCAATCAGACTGTGTTGTGGGCTGGGCACTGAGTCAGATCTCAGAGTAGTGACTGCAGACAAAGAAAGGATGCTGCATCAGAGCCAAAGTAGTGCATTTTTAAACTTAATTGGCAATTGGACACTAAAAAACAGATACTGAAAACTGGAAAGATGCTGAATATCAGCCCCGCTAATGGGCTTGACTGATAAGTGGTCTATCTCATTTGTTATATTTTTTGGACGCATCAGTTTGGCATATTTATTGCACATGATTTTAAGGATTAAAGTTGTTTTATTGGACGCAAATTGAGGCATCTAGGCTGCCTCCATTTTGCTCGTTGGATGGAACACAATGTTTTGATATCAACTAACAGGAGTCACATTTTACTGAACATCAAGTTAATTCAGACTAGCCTCTCATTTAATGATTGAATGGAATATGATTTCATTATCATGATTCTCTTTGTGTAAAATCGCCTGAAACTTTGAATTGTTGTTTTTCTGTGACCTTAAGCTTTTTATATCCTCAGTGAGAGCAAGTCCTTTTCCACAGCATCTGTCATGTTGCACCACCACTGTAACCTTTAATAACTTATCCAGACTTTTTGGAAGTAAGCTCCTGTGAATTTACTTATACAGGAAACATCTCAAAGAACCTACCCAGAAAAGTATAAATGAACAACTCTTAACATCCCTTAGACATTCACAGACATGCATCCCAGAGAAGCACATTTCAGGCATTAGAATTGAGGGCATCAACATATTATGTACCTTTTGAAGTAAAAGAATCAGAGCCAGCATATTTGATGCTGGGTGTAAAGTATCTTTACCATGAAGGTCACACAATGGCAGGATAAGTGAACCTCCTCGACATGTAGTTCAGGTTCTTGCACTTCTCCAGACAGACCCATCTAGACTGTTCCTTTTTTGCTGAAGAGATTATGATATTAATACTTAGCCCTGTGTTTAACCTCTGGGAAAATAACCAGGCTATACCATTTCATGCAGCATGGCTACACATTATTTGCATCTTTTGCACTCATTATCGTCTGGGCATGTTAATCAGAATGAACTCTTCTACAATATAGCAGGTAGCACTCATCCTGTCCACTTTTACTAAGCAGTTTATCCAAACAGACAGCTATGAGCGAGTTGACTGTCTTTGTCCCAGGACTCTGTCAGGCTCTGCCCCTGTCTGATCAGCACTGCACCTAGCAGGGCAGTTTTTTTATTACTCTAACACACATACAAAACCCACCTCTGGTTAAAATGGGTGAAGTTAGAAGAAACGGCCTGTTAGAGAGGCGAGACGGTTTTAATAGACTCAGGCACAGTCTGCCTGTAAGAGGATTAAGCTCCTACTGACTGAGAGAAGTCTTGGTGTCCTTCCCCGCAGGATCAACACATAAAAGAACTCATCTTCCCTCGGGCCGTTTCACTGTTGAACAATATGTAAAGGCCACTGACCAGTCCTCACACTGTAGACCTTCGGCAACGTTGTCTGTTTACCGCGACAGTCCCAACAAACTCATATCTGTGTATGCTGGATGTTGTATACAACTGTACAGAACTCAACCTTGTTTTCCATCATGCTGTTTATTTTTTTCATAGCTATATGGGCATCTGCACTTCAGCTTGGTTACTCAGATCTAGAGATTCATGTTCACAGTTAGTCAAGCCACATAAGCAGATCACACAAAAAGGACTCAGCAAAGGAAAAGCAGATGCAACAACTGTAAAATGGTTGTGTGTATACATGATATTCAGCACCTTGTCAGCAGCGCAACAGCAGTAACTGTCTGTCAGTATCTATATTAATCCATTTACCCTGAGTACAGTTGTACATCCAGAGGTGTTTTGTAAATGCTTGCAGACAAATACACAATGTATTAACTCAAGCATGTAAGTTAGAATATTGTAGACTTGAATCCTACAAACATGATTTGGGTTGAAGTTACATGCATAAACGGAAATGCAGAATTAGTTGTTCGGAGGCCAATTTATACGGCTGCACTGATTAAAAGTGAAGCACATTAGTTCCATCAGATGGACAGGAGGCTGAGAATGCGGCAGAAATGTGTCATATGTGTTCGGCTAAGTGATAATTAGCTTTTGGGTGATCTGAAAATTGAATCCTGTCCAGCATAATTTGGATCCACGATATTATCCCAATTTTCATCAAAATATTCCTAAAACTTGAAAATTCAATAAACATAACCCGACATTTGAGAAAACAAATAATTTTACTGCATCACAGATGTGACACACAATGTTTCAAGTAAAAAAAACAGCAAAAATTCTCAAATGAGTAATCGCACATCATGTGCACCAGAAAAAATGGATAAATAAATGGTGGTAACCTAATTTCCATTATGTTTTTTAGAATCTAGTATTTATACATCTTATCTAAAGGTTTTTTTGTGGGGGATACCATATGCAAACAATGCTTTAGGACTTTAAAACAAATCAGGGAAGCAATATTAGACTGTATCATGTCATTCATGTGAGGATATTCCCAAGTATCTTGGGTATGAAAATTCACCGTGATCAACTATGAGTGTTTTCATCCTGTTCCAAAAAAAAACCATATTTTATCGTCATCTCTAGTGATTATGTTTTCAAAATAATCGCTGTGAACCACACCAGTGGATCAGTGGAAAGAACCACACTTTTTTTAGTATCACTGAAGTGAGATAGTAGATCGTGGGTCCGAGATCAAGGCAATACCTGGTGAGATTGTGTCACCACTGGGGACTTGTTGCAGAGTGTTTGGACTGACTCTGGGGTATTGCTTTGCTGAAGCAACAACAAAAATGTCTCGATTGTGCTTAAATTGTGTTCGCCTTTCCCCAGAGTCTGATGTTAGTGGAATTCAGAATGTGGCTTTGCTGGTTGGGTTTAAAATCCTCTCCAGCAACAGTTGAACCTGTCAGCTAATGCACCCTGGCATGATCAGATAATAACGTTTACACCGAAGAGACAGGTGTAGCCACAGCTGCATTGATGTTACACAAAAAGGCAGGTGGTGAAGACACACAATGCTGTGTTGGCTGCATTGGACAGTCACCTGTGATGTACAGCTATATTTGCATTGCTCTACTCATACATACTGTAGCTACACACACACACACACACACACGTGACATTCACAAGCAATCAAAGTCTACCGCAGCCAGTCATACACATTCCATGCACACACCTTACACAACACAAATCCAAGATTACAGGCAAAAGCCAGAGGGCAGGCATAAAAGTATGCACCATCAGCGCCATCATTACTTCCTCAGTCATTCACACAAACCACAGTCATGCATGCAAATATACTCCTCACATACACATACACACACACACACACACACACACACACACACGATTATTGCCCATGCTTACACAGTGTGAGACCTTTTATTACATGTAAGACAGACTGAGTGACGCCAGGCACCCAGTATTCACCCTCCTCTCTCTGGCAATCTATTCTTACCTAATTATTAGAGGAGGGGGGGGGCTTGGGACCTGCCTTAATTTGCCAGTATGCAGTGTGCAATTAATCAAGGCCCTTGCTAACTGACAGCCTTAATGGACGCACTGAGCTCCTCTGTGATTGTCTGCTGGCTGCCTGTTCCTTCAGTGCATAGCCTCAGAGCTCAGACAAGCATACCCTTCAAGAGCGGCTACACATACGAGGACACTTCCACTGAATTGAATGGTGGGGTGGAGTGCTGAATGAGTACATTCATCTTTGCCTACCCACACCCACCTCTCAGTTGCCCCCTGGTAATAACTGTGTCAGAAATATCAGCCTTTGATTCTTTATGATACCGAAAGGCTCATATTCAGTTGAAGCATTTGTGGCGGATTAAGTTAAAACAATTCCCGTGTTTCTGTTTGCTTGTTTTTTTCTTTTGCACAGAGGAATGAAGGTTCAACGATTACATAAAAGAGGGTAAGCAAGTGACACGGAGACAAAGGCAGGAATGGGTGCTTTTAAGATTTCCAAATAGTCCTCTGGCACTTAAAGTTTCTACTGCGCTCAAATGGAGAGAGAGTGGTGATGTTGCCTGAGGTGCCGTGCAATGACAGAGATGTGGCTGCATTTACACCTGAATAAAAAAAAATAAAAAAAAAACTTTTCAGATAAAGTCTGCATTCTCTGGAGTCCTGACCTCTGCAAGAATGAGGTTTTTTTTTAAAGCATTGGTTCTAAAGTTAAGGGTACAGTTCAAGTGCATGAAACATCCAGAGAGACCTTTTTATGTTGTATCTCAGGGTTAGATGTGAGGAATATGGGGCTCATCATAGCACTTAAGAATCACGACCACTTACACCGCAAAGTCTCTTTAAAGTACTATAAAAGCAAAATATTTTTACAAGGACAACTGGCACAGATTTATTTTATTTTATGTAAAATAACACATGGTCTGTTGACTAAAGAACCTTTCAACCGTCCTGTAGTATCCTCCTACACTCTTACTATATCGCTTTTGAATAAAAATAATCTGCTATACTGTAGTTCATGAGTCTTTGGCCCTGATGTTTGATGAAATAACTGGGTGTGAAATTGCTGGGTTCTTTTTACCATGCAGCCTCTCCAAGAATAACTTGCAGCTCAGTTTCAATCAGCCATCAGGCTGGAAATGTTTGTGGGAGAGGCACCTGTGACTGTGCGACGTAAAGACTGACCCTGTCTACACTTCTTCTGATTTCAATGACGATATTTCTCACAGGACAGCCCAGTCATGACGATATGATGTTAGCAGCAAACATTTCTGCAAATCAGAGTAACGTCCAAGGTTGACGTTAGTGCCAAAGGTGGCATATCACGTGCACATTTTATGCTTGTATGCCAACGGTCGCAGCAGGAGATGGTGGGGAAGGTGGTGGTGTTATTACAAGCCAACAAAGCCACCAAAAGGGCAACCAAAGATCAAACTACCAATGGATATTTTTGAGGAGGTGTTTTTTGCAGTTACGAGCAATTTCTGTGGTGACCAAACCAGGTATTTTTCACAGGGAGATGGACCATCCCTGAGCATGGCTACAAAAACAAGTGTTTTAGGCCAAAATCATGATGCTTTCCTGACCTTGCCCAAGTGGTTTTAGTGCCTAAACCTGAACAGATCATAAGCACTAGAATAGCAAAATTCAACCTAAACAAACGGAAAGTTGCAGAAATGTGCTTGCCTAACATTTATTCTGGCAACTGGGTTGAGCAGGGACGTAAAGACTTTGGTGTTCTGATGGGCTGAGTGAGTTAATCTCAGTTTACATTCACCCCAAGACACTTCTCACATGTAAATTGCCTTCCTTCTTTTCGTTCCTCCTTTTATTCCTCTACCAAAGCAAAAATTCATAAAATAAACTTGAAAAGAAAAGGTTAGAAAAAAACATTAAACATATTATATATGTGCACTCATTACGAATTGTGTTAAAGCCATCCCCACAAGATTCGTTCACTCATTTGGAAGCACAGTTTCAGTCAGAATTGCTTTAAGGATAAAACATATCCTTTTATGTGCCTCACTGCACAATGCTCGCCATAGTTATCATTGTCTATTTCCATCATTGTTTCTGCTTTATGGCCCCATAGGAGACCACCAATGGCAAATTACTGAAACTACATGAAGATGAGTTGTTATAATGAAAGCACAAACACTGCCAAAGCTGAAAGATGGGTGACGACCGAATTGCCAATTTGATGATGCACCACAGCACTGGGTGAACAGAGGACGAAAGTCCTGAAAACAGCACCACTGATGTGGTTGCTTTCGACAAGAGTGCTGTGGAGTGCGTCTCGAATCGCAATGAAAGGTTACATGTAGAACACAGAATGGCAGCCTACCAAGGTCCTGTTAGCATTGTGCCAATATCTCTTTATCCCTGTCAAACTCTCCATTAGGACCCATCAGGTGTATTTCAGAGACTTTGGATCAGTTTGCAGCAGTTGGCGCACATTAACAGCACAACTTACCATTAATTAAAACTGCATTATTTGTATCTATAAATAAATCACTCACATCACAAACATACTATGTACGAAAACTGTGGGGAATGATGCAGTATAGCAGTATATTAGTTTGTGCATCCATTCGACCACAGTTATACAAAACAGTGTTGTGCCACGAAAGTTCCAGTCTTTGTAGAGAAAAAATCTGCAGTTCATTTCCCCCCTCATGTTCTGCCGAGAGCAGTCATTTGCTCCTGTGTTGAATAGACAGCCTCGTATAGTAATTTGTGAAATCATGTGAGTTGTTCTTGAGGCTATTTAAATATTCAGCTACTGGGTCATACTGTTATTGTTTCTCTGTTTATGAACAGGCAGCTCCCTGGCCATGGAAACCCAATGAGAGTTTAGCCTTAGAGTCATTGGGTATGACAGTGGTTGACCCATGGAAAAATATGATTGCATGCCGATAGAATTTCTGCTGCTGCTGAAGGCTATTGATGTTTACTGTAACAGCCCACGCACATGCTATTTTTAAATGTGCTGTTTGTATCTTATTTGTGTTAACCTCCTTAAGTGTGATTCTGCATTTTCTGTCATTTGTACTTATATTGAATATATATTGTGAGTTATATATTGATTTTTCTGATGTGAGAATTGAATTTGCTGCGACTTTAACATGTCCCTTACATTTTATAAATGACCAACAAATCCATTGTGTCTGCTCATGTTACTGTCAGCAATTCTGGATGAAAATGTGCACCAGATGGCATATGCTAACCCAACTGTGACAGGATTGCTTGAGATACCATTGACCAGAAAATTGGAGAAAGTACTACTCCCAACAATGTGTGCCTCGACCTTTGTGGTGTCTCACCCAGATGGAGAGTGAACATTGATGGAAAAGCCCCAGGGTTATGGTGATATGAATGACCAAGTGGTGACCTTTGACTCCTCTGCGTTTTACCCCCAACTGTGAATAAATGATTCTAAAGGGCCCCATCCCAGAGGATTAATGTGCTCGGCAAGGCTTCAAGCTGCTCGCTGAAAGTAGACACAGTGAGAAATGTGCCATTGACTCCGTACAGTGCAGTGATACAGTGACAGTAAATGTTGGAACAGCTCTTTTAGGAATCCTGTTTCTTTTGTCATTCATGAGTCAGCTCTGTGTTCAGGGCGCTGGAGCTACCACAGTTAGTGCCAAGGTGAGATTAAACATAATGTGCAGAACTGTGAAGTAATGAAACATATTAATCAAGTCAGATAATTGCTACCTGCACACATTTCACTAAAGTCCAGGGAATGGGTCTACTTAAAATTGATCAAGTAAATTAGTAGGTCACAAAAGGGCATAATTATGAATTTGTGCGTGCTCAAAAATCTCTACTTGTCACATGCAACCTAAAATTACCTCGATGTTACTCTTTGTAAGGAAATTACAGCTGGACATGTTTGAACGGGTCATTGTCTGGACAGGTTTTGTTGTAAAAGACAATGAGCCGAGAAAAAAAAAGAATGGAAGCAGAAATCTCAAAACCTGATAAAATACTTGATAACTCTTAAAGGAGTTGTCAGATATTTTCACTTAAGAATGATCAGGTCTCACCCCTGTGCAGTAAATACGAATGTACGACCAGCAGCTGCTCAGCTTAGCCTGCCACAAAGAGTGGAAAATGGGAGAAATGGTTAACTTGAGCACTCCAGAGGGAACAAAATCTGCCTTCCAGCACATCTAAAGACCTATTTCTCTTAGTCTTTACGCTAAGCTAAGCAAAGTGGCATCAGACTCCAGCCTTATATCCACTGTGCAGATCTGAAAGTCTATGTCCCAAAGTGCTTCAACACTCCATGGTATTGCAGCACCCCAAAATGATGATATATTTCTATATCATCAAATACACATTTTATTTTTCAGATATTTAAAATCGTAACATTTTTATCATATTAGGAATAAACATCACAATATATACTTAATTGTCACTGTGTAATACTGAATGGACTTAAATATCAAATGTAATTTTCATGAAAAGATCGGCTCTCGTGTCAAAAATACAGGCAAAAGTAATTGCTGCTTGCTTTGGCTCTGAAGCATGAATGTAGCAGAAAAGTACCACAAAATTGCACTTTAACTACAGTACTCGAGTAAATACACAAAGTTACATTCCATCAAGGTCATGAGAACCAGGTATGTACACCAGCACCAGCTATGTAGGCAGGGCAACAGGCCAGGAAATGTTCCAGTCACAAATAATAAGACATATATACATTTCATCCGTGGGAAGAGCCGGTCAAAAAAAGAGAACACTATGTATGAACGGCCTAACAATAGGTGATCCATAGGGCAAAATATTTTTTACTCAGTTTGAGATGGTGATGTATCTCTGACCACAGTTATTTCAAGGCACATCAAACTTCAGAATTGCTTCTTCACATCTAAAATGTGAATAGCTGGAAGGAAACCAACCGGATATTAAACATGAAATAATTTTAGTGTGAAATTGCTATTTTCTGTTTTCTTCTACATTTTGCCATCTATCATCTGCCCCATGTCTGCCTGTTATTGTCAGATTTGATTCCAGACAGAATGGATGCGGTTGATATGCTTTCATATTCTGATAAATTTTCCAGCAGGAAGATAAATAGTCCAGATATGTTTGTGCTTGTACAAGCGTTTTGCAGGGCTAGAACATTTATCAAGCGCTGCTGACACTGTTGTGCAGGAGTCCTCATGGATCACTTGGTATCCAGGAAGAACGTGGGCCAGAACAGACGGACGGAGTCGTTTTAAATGGAGATGCTGCTCTCGCACTCCTTCACATAAAGCGTCAGACCACCCCGCTATGTCAAGCTGCGTAGAATATACTATACATATAATCAGCTGTGATGTGTGCATGTGTGCGTCTGTTAGCTTGTTTCTATACTTAAGTGCAGCTACAGAGCACCGGGTGAATTATGGCTTGTCAGCAGAGTTTTTTCTTGCAGTTTTATGTGAGTTGAATATAAATCTTCCCATCTCTACTCTTCCTCTTCCTTGCTTGTAAAGTAAGACCCTCGGAAGCTGAAAGCATTGTTTAACTGTAGGGCCTAATTAAGCACAGGAGTGAAAAATCAGAGAGGGAGCTGGGAGGAAGGAGGTCGGGGATACCAGTAGAATAAAGGGTTGACTGTTGAGGGAAAAGCATCAGCACAGAGCACAATCCTTACAGTACTCTGCAAGCCGTGGCGTCACGATCACCAGCTTGTGATTCTGTTTTCCTTCAGCTTGAAGTCCTAGTTTGTATTCCTGTCCACCTCTTGATCAGAAACCCTCAGTGGGCAGTCCTCTGCGGCCATCACTCCAGGAGTAAGGCTGGTTGGAGTTAATTAAATCTGAGCTAAGTGATGCGGCAGAGTTAGGCGGGAGGTAATGGTCACCCATCTTCTGCAAGGACTGTGGAGTGTCCTGTCCAATGAGAAAGCAGAAGTGATGCACTGCCTCGGAACGGCACAGGCAAATAGTTAAGGAGGACGGGTGCAACATGCCGTTAAATTGAACGGGAAAGATCTTTAAGACAGGGCGCGGCTCTCTGGCAGCGGGCAGAGTTGATAATTTCAACGTCTACTAATCACATAAATGCCACTGAGCGCTAACAGCACCTGAACATGATGTTTTTATAATATTCTGTTATCTCAGTTGGTATATTTAGCTGTTTTGTTCTGCTTCCACAATCAAGCACTATAAAAGGACTTGCTGATTCAAAGAGAAAACATAGTACCCACAAATATGGTTAATTAAATGAATCTCTAACAGATAAATCACGTTTGTAGCATGTGTCATTCCCTGATTATGTGTAAAGAATTACTCATTCAGCAGATTATGTGAAGTATGTACCATTCAGTATTTAGATTAGCAGTTCCATTTTAAAGGGCATTCATACTGTATGTATAATGCTTTAAGACGACACTCAAACACACAATGTTTTCTCATGCTTTCTCTCATCTAAACTGTCATAAAACATTTTAGATGTGAAATTAAAGCTTGACAGAAAGAATTTTGTATTTTTCTTACTTTAGATATATAATACAGGTTTTATACCATAAGTACCATTTCTAAAGACAGGCAAATCTTACTTGGAATTCTCTCCTTTTAGGCATTTTACATAATAATCACTCATGATTATGATGAAACCATCAAGAATGAAACATTATGATGAAGCAAGCATTATAGTAGATGCATCAAAATGCACTTGACTGAACACATTTGGTGACAATTTATGATATCGTGTGAGACTTAAGTAAACTGTGAGTCCTTACCTCAGTCGAAAGTTGAAGTATGTCTAGTGAGCATTGATAGTCATAAGGTATTATAAACCCCATCAGTCAACTACTATTGTGTAACTACTCAAGAAGATCCATGAAACATTTACACTTATAATAAGTTCGTTTTTTTTATGATGAAGGAAGCATTGAAAATATCTTCCTGCCTGGTCTTTCACCTTCTCTTTGTTTTCTACTCTACTAGTCCATCTCTAAAGCTGTACCCGTGGTCCTAAATGTTTGCGAGCATGCTTGTGGAAGAACAAGAGTTCAACTTTAACAAACAAACACAGCCAGCCAGAGTTTCCAGAGTCCCTTATCCTCATTCCTCAGGAGCATTTCTGTGCATCTTCACCACAATTTAGCCCAGACAGATATTAGAGAAAATGAGAAGAAACCTGACCACCCACTACACTTCAACTGATAGATAACAGTTAGTTAATAACTGAACTAGATAGCAAGCATCCTCAAATGACAACTGCTAAAACATTTAGAAATACAAAATGCCAACTAGGCCCACAGATCAGTCATATAGGGTCATAAATACAATTATAATCTCATGAATTAATCAATAATAATTAGAATATTTCTGTTTTACTTCTGGTGAACATCTTGTTCCTCTGCCTGATCAGCGACTCTGTGTAAAGTGTATTGTCTCTGACACTGTTCATAAGTCTCGTTTTGCCACGACTGCCGGAGCAGCTGAGAACTGCACAGGTTCCTCCAGATTTCTTGGATTTCTGTCCAAGCTGTCAAAACTAACATTATATAGAAAGTAAAGGTAAAAGCAGATAAGTGTTTACTTCTCAGGAAAGCATGCATTCAGATGTTGTCAGGAAACGCCACAACGCCAGGAAACGCCACAACAATGATGGAAACTTTCCTACCTCTAGTACTCTAGTAGAGTGTAGCCAGGAGGCATTGTGAGTGCATTATAATTCAGTATGAAAACCCCCATAATGGACTATAGATAAGTCTTTCAGTAAGTGTTGAATCATCTTATAGTCAACCCTGAACTTAAGTTACCTACAGTTTAGTTCTTTTTTTCTTTAGTAACAAAACTCTCTGGTGTACAAGCACAACTTTTGAAATTCAACAATTACAAAAATTGTTCATTTTGTGTACTGCATTAGTGCCACAGGGACCTAAACTGAGACTAATACAGATCCACGTTATTGCCTTTTCATCCTACTTACTGCAATCCTGCATACGCCTCTGACAGTTTCTTCTGAGAGCACCAGCTGCATCTCAGCTTCCACTCATAGGAACTTCTTCATTATTTGGTAAAAAAAAAAAAAAAGAAGATATTTATAGCTTCTCTATGCATAGGTGAACAAGGAATTGACATCTCAGTGATATGTATGTCGAGGATAGATCATAATATAATTATGCATACAATTCATAGTTCACTACCTGATCTGACACAGTATGTACTCACGGCCAACTTCATTATCCGTTGTGGTTTCACAGTAGCAGTGGTGGAGGAATTATTTCACAGATTTGTGCTGCATTTGCATTTTGATTTCAAGCATTGAGCTCATAACTTTGTCTAAATATAATAAGTAGTATTGATCCAACAGTTGTTTGAGAGTCTGTGTCTGTGCATATATGTGTTCTACTCCAAGTGAACGACAAAACCTTGTCACTTCATGCAGACGCTCAAATTATCTAGGCCAACCATTTTCTGTATGAATGGGGATTATCACCAATTCTTTTCTGGCCTTTCCAGGCATTGATTCATTTACTGAGTCGTCAAGCAGTTCACCACAACGTGAACAAACACCCCAAACCTTACCTTTGAATTCTCTCAGTACTGTAAAGTAATGAGAAAGCTTTTCAGAGCAAAATCTCACAACAAAGTCCTTAACATTCCAAGGTTTTTGAGTTTCACTCGTGTCACAGTGACACATTGAGAAAGGTTGCGTGTGGATGAGTGCGCATTTCAGTGCCGACCTAATCTCATCTGTAGGAGCGAACACGGTACAATGTTCCCTGCCACGGCTGATGGAATCACATTCAGCAGGGCCACTAAGACAGGCAAATTGAGGTTCATTTTATCTGAGTTTACATTACAATATGTTATGATCCCAGATCTGTCAGAGGGAAGAGAGAACTCGCATCCACAGCTCAAGAACTGGAGTTCTAGACAGTGGGTACGCAATAAAAAGGTGAGGCTTCTGTGTATGTGTTGTATCTGCCCGTGTAGATGTATGATTCTCATGTTATACTCTTTACATTACAATTTACACTTGACATAATTAGCAGATCTAGGGCATCTTAATTAACAGCTTCATCAATGCATAAGAAGCCAAAAAGTTATGTGCCATCTAAACAGAATGTAAGCCCTTTAGCAGCAATGGACCGTGTTACACAGTGTTCAGGCATTTGCTGATCACATTAAAGTCCGTTTTCACAGAGCGGTCCGGTTTTGTTCAGTTCAGTTTGTTGCACTTCGGAACTGTGTTACTTGTGTGCTTGGATCACTGGTTTGAAGTAGGCGTTGCTGTGGTAGAAAATGTGATATCATGTGCTCCTGAGCACCAATCAGAATTCAGCAATATTTAAATCAAATGTGAGTCAGCCCAATCTAATCAAAGAGCACCCACACAGGCCTGATGAACCTGGGTTTTATTTATATTTAGTGCAAAACGATACCTGCAGATGTTTCTGTGTTGTTGCTCGTTCTGTAAAGTCTGTTTAAATACTCAAGTTTTCTTTCACCATGTTTTGAGGCACTTTCGTGTTTTGCCTTTATTATTACATGTTTGTGAAAGATATAGACTCTAATTTTGCCAAAAGACTATGCTGTTCCCCTTTCACAAAACTGAAAATAAACTGTTCTGACTTGAACATAGAATAGCCAAAAGCAAAGACAATGAGCTGCTCTCTTATTAGACTGAGATCCAGTGGTTATTGGTGAGAACAAATGTGAAGGCTTGAACAGTGTCTACCGTGGCAGAAATCACATGAATGTTTTTGCAGATAGGAAAGGTGTGACTAGTCAAATCTGATTGGGAGGTTTGTGCTCACAGGGAGGAAGAAAGCAATTTTAAACTTGAGCTTGTGGGAAACATTTTATGTGGAAATGTCAGTTGGGCATGCTGAGCTGCACCCTTGAACCTGAAGGTGTCCGTGTGAGACATGATAACTAAGCCACAGTATCACAGAGTGAGAATAGAAGGTGGCTGAAGACTGAGGCCTGAAGCATGTTTTGCCTACAATCTCATAATCCAGGGTTTGTGTCTCAGTCCGTGTGTGTGCATGTGTAAGCCAGTACTGTATATCAAGGCAGTATCAGCATCTGATATTGGTCTGTCAGTCCTTGATGGAGATGAAGACGTGATTTTCCTCAACAGCTTCTGGGCTCTATAAACTGCAGTGAACCCTGCCTCACCCTGCTTTGGGAGCTGCTAAACCTAGTGCGGATTTCATTAGCATGTGTTTTAATGGAGGGTTTTATTATTCCTCAGTGGTCTAGTCTTTCCAATCCTCTCCCACCTAGAAAGAAATAATGTTTCTAAAAAGAAAACATTCAAATCCTTAAAAAATTCAGGGTTTTTTTTATGACAAAGCCAAATATACCACATGTGTCTTCTGAGTACCTGCACAGCTGTCGGCAAAGTTATTGAAGACATCAGGGATTTTCACTTGGAATATGAAGTTGTTGTAATTCAGATTCTACTGGACCAAACTTGTCTTCATTTTTTATCCATCTCTATTTAGACGAGCCATTAAAGGACAATCTTTTTGCTTTGTCACAAAGGCTTTTATCAGTTTTGTCTCTGTGCTAACGGGACTGTAATTATACTTATGACAGGAGTTGGACCTGCAGCTGGTGTCATTTCTTAGTGTGGCCTCTTGCTTCAATTGTCCATCACTGAATTATAACTTTTTATTTATTGATAATAACCTTTTTGTCAGTATTTGGCTTTCCAACTCTGACTGGCTTCATAAAATCTGACAAATCTGTTTTTAGATTCTTCTAAGATGAGATGATAAATCCTCATGGGTGAATTAAGAAAAGCCTTGTTTGATGTTGCACTTTAAAAGTAGTGAAAATGGCTTACCAACCACAACCAGTCGTCTCTCAGGTCTCCTGGGAGTCGCCTTTAAACTATGCCAAAATGCAGAACAGAAACCATCAGAAATGCCTCTGAGGATTAGAAGAAATAGAGCTTAAAAGTAACCTTTCAGGCTCAGATTTTCCTGTTGTGTTAATATGTTTTCATCAGTTATTCTCTGGGTATTTCTTGTGATTGTTATTTTGTTCTTCAAATTAACTCAACATTCACGTTTGCCTCTTTGTTTTGCCGTGCGTGTAATTATTCTGCCTCCTGTTTTAATGCAGTGTTTTTATCAGTCAAATGGTTGATAATTATATGGGTACAATTAGCAATTAATATTGGTGCTGTGAAATAGGTTAGCAGTTATTTTGCTAATTTAACATGTAAAATATCAGGATTTCAAGTACAAAAGCAAAGTCAAGTCACCCATGAGCAAAGAAACATCCCACAAACGCCTCTGCAGCCTAAAAACTAGCCACTTTTTGGCTACATGCAATCTAAAGGGCAGATGTACCAGGTCTGTGTGCTCACAAGGGATGTTCTGTTAGTAACAACCTGAACCTTGTTTCGTTCTGCTGTTATCTTTTTTTATAAAGATGTGAGATAGGCGGGTAATTTCTGGGGCAGCACTTGAGAGATAAAAACCAGACATAGCTGCTTTTGCCCTCAAATAAGAGATGACTAATCTAATATCTGATATGATTCACAGGGAGAACTATCACACAGGAAACATGGGATGGTCTGATAAACAGTCTGCTGAAGCTTTCAGACAAAAAATACATTTTTATCGTAGATGATGTCCTGTTTATATAATATCCATATTAGTGTATCCTGCTGTGAATGTACGGTATGTATACTCGGAGGGAACTTGATTTCAAAGTTCCTTTTCCTGAACTGTTTTGACTTTCCTGCTGTTTTAATTATATTCTATTTTATTCTTTTGTGTTGCCGTCTCTAAAAGTGTTAAATCTCACAATACCAGATTTTAACAGTCAATATCTATACCACTGAAACCGTTTGTTCACCTCCCCCCACCAAGTGAAGGTCTGGAGAACTTGGCTCGTCATGCTCACCATCCAAGCCTCATCATTTATCATTCAGGAAGCTCCCATCAGAAAATGGGCTTTTAATTATTTATTTTCTGGCTGTGTCCGGGGTAATTTGGGGGCAAGACCTTGTGGCAATTTACAAGAAGGCCTCAAAGGATGATAAATGTTCTTCCCTGGTGATATGATTGGAACCTTTACCGTCCTCCAACTGCCAGTTCGTTTTAAATGTACCATCGAAACAAAATGTATTTTTCGGGATATTTTAGGGACTGTCTTCCCAATGCACCCTAACAGAAGTTACACCCAAGCACAACGCTCGAACTTCCCCGTCTCCTGCCATGTTACAGTATGTCTCACTACGAAACCCTGATTGAATAAATACAGTATCAAATTAGAGAGTCAAGATGTTGTCAAGATGTCTTTTAATGAACACACATTATTCATTATTCTTTTTTTCATCAGTCTTCACTCCTTCCTGAATAATCAAGTTTCCCTCACAGGTGCAGGGTGAGAACAAGCATCTGCAGAAAAAAACATTCTCAGAAAATTATAATTTCCTGAGTGGAATTCATGTCATTTAGAAGTTTTAAAACCCTTTAACATGGTATGAATTAACCAGATGTCATAAAATGGCCCAGTGATCCCTGAACACATTTGTAAATAACAAATCTTCCCAATCTTCCGTAAGAAAATGCAGTTTTAAGCAACAACAGTGACATCCACTCTAATCGCATGAGAAGAAAAATGCTGTTTGGACAGATTACACGCGTAATGTCTCTGCCATTAGACTGAATGGGAGAACTGTTACATCACAACAGATTGCTAATGATCACATTCTGTATTGAATAACAAAACATAGATCAATTAAATGACTCTAACTGCATTATGCTGAATCACTTTTGCATGAGAAACAAAACCATGCAAGGTGAAGCACATAATCAAAGACAAGGCATCATTCTCTACAATACAATGTGATTTCTGAAACTGTGTCCACAGAGAGCAGCAGAGTTAAATTGTCACAGAGGAGCTCAGATAAAAGGCCAAGGGTTCACACACTTTTCTGTCTTTTCTCCTCTTCATTTTGTGTGGAGACACCATCATGTGTGTACTGTGGTTTGATTAAGAGCTCCCACGGGTTTGCCAGAGGGAAGAGAATGTGTTTACTACAACACTTTTATGCCATATACATTGTTCAGTTTGTGGTCCTGATTGAGCCCAGTAGACCCATCGAGATCGCAGCCTCTGCTCTCTCCAAACCTCCGGGGGTTAATTAACCAGACTAGGTAACTAGCTAGCAGCCTCAGATTGCATTAGCAGACAAACAGACCTATTGCATCTTCTTTGTCTGTGTCCAGCTCATATGAGACAGTGTTGTTCACAAAGTTGACCGGATTTTACCTTGAAAATTTGGGAAAATGAAGAACAACAGCACAAAATTCCTCCGTGCGTGGAGAATGCCCAGCCTGGTCTGGAGTTGTAGTTTCCTGTAGCTGTGATACTCTGGAGAGATTTCTAGTGGGAGATCGAGACGGACGCACAATGCGGATGTGGATTCTGCTTTCTAAGGGACTGTTTTTTGGCTCGCTTTGCTTTTTCTGCAGCGTAGTAGCATCACTGGGCCGCTCTCTGACTGACTGTGGTAAGACAGCTTTACTTCAGATACGTATTAAATGCGCATCTCTCTAATCGGTCACGATCATTAAGGTTAATTTATAGAAACACTGTATTTTCATTTGATATTTATATTTCACATTTTTATTATCAGCACAATACCTTGAATGGATTAATTTGTGAGTTGATAATCTCTAAATGGAAAAGGGAAAACAAGAAGCAGAGGGAGCCGTATCTGCATTCAGCTCCGAGTAATCCTCTTTAATTTATTAATCTTAATGTATGTATATTTTAATTAGAGTGTACACATGCCCACATTAGGTCAGCTGCTAGAAACATTCTGCATCCTAATATAGATGCTTTTGGTTATACAATCCCTGGTTTCTGTGTTTAAAGTGAAACATAATATAGCTGTCATAATTTATGATACTTAAAGTTGGATTTTGGATTCCTTCCCTTGCTGCCTGAAATAGTTCATGTGTGCCACACTGAGATTGTGTCTGCCTTCAGACAAATGATTATTTTTGACTCTTACACAGATGGGAGTAAAATCCATGTCATCCTATAACATCAGTGCCAGTGCCACCAAACTTTACAGAAACATCATGATGCCAGATGCCCTTGTGGAAAATCAGAGCAGCTTGTGTATTTCTGAGTTGCCTTACTGAGCTGCATCCATCTTACAACAGAACTTTTGTGTATACTGCCCAGCCTATTATCCTATTACTCATCTGCTCCACATGAGCAGATGAGTAATAGGATGCCGCAGCAGGGGAGAATGGTACAGTGAGTGATGAATGCATCTTTTCTACATGAGTCCCCAATTATAACAGGAACCCACATACATTGGAACCTGCAATTCCTGTATTACTATCGTGTGTCAAAATCACACCTATTACCATTTCACTTGCACGCACAGTGTGACAAAGGGAAATAATAAATGACTCTTACCCTGAGCTACAAATCGCAGCTATATGCATTTGGAAACCGAGGCAGAGCTCAGGCACAGAAGCCTTGCACAGACATCTTATGCATGGTTCTTCCGGCGGAGCCATACTGTCGGCATAATCTTCCTCCTGCTAAAATGGTGTGAAAATCGGAGCCATTATTGTTTTCAGCAGTGAGGTGTTCGTGTAATGAGCATACAGTGCTCGTCTGAGAGGTTTCACCAAAGTGCTGAGGCTAAAGGAAAAGAGGAACATGATTCATCTTGTTTGTAAGGCAAGCCTTTATTAGGGGTAAAGTAAGAAGAAGGCCTTGGCTGTAGCTCCTCCACCCAGAGGCTCTGTAATTGCTTTCGGCTGCACCTTGAGAATTTGATGAGTCAAGTCAAGACTACTGTTTGAGTGACTGAGCAAAAATGGAACTCTTGCAGCGAAAGTGAATTATCACAGCATCACTGTGGAAGCACAAAAGTGAGGGCCACGGGGTGTAAGCAAACTTTAACACATTAGACACCAGGGCTCCCTGAATGTGTTCACATACATAATTGCTGTTATGTGCTTTAATGAAACAAAATAAAAATGCCTGCTCTTGCAGTACCTTCATTACTTTTTCTAAGAGCAACACCAATTCTGTGATAACAGTGCTGTGGAAGTATTGCATTAAGTGGTGGGCGATCTGATGATTTGAGAGTGTGATTGGTCTTGAAGGTCGTTTTTAATCTGATTTGCAGGTGAATCGAAGAGATGTCTTTTTGTTTCTGTTTCCTAATTTCACATAATCTCATCCACTAGCAGATCTGTGATACATGAACTGCATAGACGGATAGATTATGTATTTATCCGAAGGGAAGTTTTGAAGAACTAACACATTTAGAACTAACATTCAAGTGATGTTTCAAACCAAATAGTGCTATGTTGTGTTGGCTCTATGAAGACAGTTAGTGAGTAGTTGCGCGATGACGTTTAATGTCCGTGACAAGCTCTGTAGTCTCATTTAGCCACTTGTTAGATAATCTCTTTTAAATACAGGTAATGCTTCAAAATGTATAAGCGGGGTACTTGCAGATGTTTTCTATGTTGTAGAGCAAATCTCTGAAAATCTGAAATCTCTTGAGTTTTCAAAAAAACCCATTGACTTGTACAAAAATGGAAATAATTTCCGGTTTTGGGACTTGCTCCTGCGGCCCTCTGTGGCATTTCTGAATCAACATAACTGTCGTTGGATGGATGTGAAACACAATCGCTGCATCCCTTTGAAATCAGAAGGTTTTGTTGAGGAAATAAAATAGCCTCGGCTGTACCAGATGTCCACTTCTCTGATTGGTCTACAACGGCCGGAGACACCGCCTAATAGGTCCTTTGTACTGACAAGTCATTAGCATTACACTAACACGCCCCCTGCACAAAATGTACTACATCAAAGCGAGTTCCCCCTCATCACTGTATACTACAAACCCTTTATGTTTCCTCTTTGTTATATCTGCAGATGGTTGTCCTATCGCGCACCTCTAACTTTGTGATCACACAAGCTCCCTGATTGTGCCTTGTTGTGCTGTTTTGACTCTCCTCTTTAATTACATCTAATTTCCATAATGCGTCCTCCCTTTCTCCTGCCACGCTGCACTCCACGCCTCTCGAAAAAGTGCTCTCGATATTCTCAAACCTGAAGCATGCTACCAACTTGTAAAAGCAGGCATCTGTATGGGAGGACACAGGCCACTCTTCTGTCTTATTAAAGCAGACGGAGTGCACTGTATCTGTCGAGAGAAGGTTTGAAGTGTTCTTCACACGACCCTTTGGATATCCTGGATCCTATAATGGGGCCCATGGGCTTTGTCATACATGATATATATCAAGTTAATTGTCACACAGAAAAAACGGTGGCCAGTGGCCAAGACGAAACCACACATCATCTTCATATTGCTGGGAAAGGAAGTTGTCCAACTCTGTCTGAAGTGGGAGATAACACTTCCCATCATTTGACCGGTCAGAAGTCTGTCGGGAATAGCAGAGCTCTGTTTTCTGTTTTTGTTTTTGCAGATAAGGTGCCAGAAACTCACAGCAACCCCGATTTTAAATCACAACCATGTACTTATAAATTTACCCTGAAGGATCTTGAATTTTCTTGGCTGAAGCCCCCTAGATATTGCAGCCCATCAGTTACAGTTGCTGTGTCGTCCCATCTTTAGTGCTTTGAATTTGGTACGGTTTGGTCATGATCAGGGGAAGTGATTGTTCTTTTTGAGTTTCACGTCATCAATGAAGCATCTGTGTTAGTATTGAGATGAAATGTAGACACACAGTTGCTATGAGGAAGGTCATAAATTACATCAGGGAAGAGGGAGGATGTGTTTATAGACACATTTAGCGTGACATAAGCAGTAAAGACATGTTTTAAGATGTAACATCAAAGTATACTTGACGTATATAAAAAAAAAAATTAAAAAATCATAATTTCAAGGATGAAAATAATCAATCTCAATTATTTTGTTTAAACAGCACTGAACCTCTCTCTGCTCACTCTTTTGGAGAGATCCTGGCCGTGTGTAGCACATGGGCATTCAGTAATTAATTGTTGGAAGTCCTACCTATTCAGACCATCTGGACTATAATTAGGCCACAGTAGTGCCCTCTAGCTTAGACTCATCATGTTTTCCCCACCGCCAGATTGGAAGCAATAACCTTTCTCCCTGAACCTTTTTCACCATCACGACACAGCGTCCTTAGAAGTAACCCTTAGGGGCACCTTGGAACAAGTAGTGCAATGTAGTGTTGCTTTTGGCATTGGTTTTGTGGCCACTCACAATGAAACCTTAATGAAAAAGGTTGGAAAAGGGTCAGGAAGGAAACTAGATAATATTCAAGGTCATTGCTGCATTCTTAGATATGTGTGATGTGAGTGTCCTGGTGATGAAGCAGCACAGACTGAGAAGGCTCAACCTCCACATTACTGATATAAGACGTGTAATTCAGCTTCAATCTGTGCTTATTTTTGCAACCCAGCTATTGACCAATTTTTACACATCAATTCACACCAAGTCTGAGTTTTTGAAGTGTTGGCCAGTTATGACTCCACTGTGTCAAAGCAATCTTAATCACATTAATAGTGGTCCCTGATTGCATTGGTGACATTTTAACTTCCTCCCCTTAGGTCTGCTTATTAAGGTCATCTGGCCTTGTGCCTCAGTTTCAGTTAAAAAAGAAAACAATTGGTTACCAAACATCTGCTATGAGTGACTCAGATGAAACAGTCTCATCTTTATTATTACATCTGCTGGCATTGTCTCTGTTTTACACCTGTCCATGCCTTGAAGACTGTTTCTGATTGAAAGCTGCTAATTAAAAGGGTTTTTGAACAAACTTGAGTGTGGGGACGCTTTCTTTCATTAACTTTGAAAGTGTATATCTTCAGCACCTCAGTTAGGTGTTGTACCAGGTGGTTTTTTTCTTTATTTATCATCTCTTTTTAAAAACTTTTCACAAAAGCAGTTTGTACTAGATTTTGGCTCACTACTTGCATGTTAATATTGTGTTGCTGCACCAGTAGACTCAATTTTATGTTTCATCTTTATGTTTTCAGAATTGTACTGCGTTACTGCCAGCTGTTTTCTGTCATTCTGTTGTAACTATTGTTGTGATGTATTTGTGGCTTCTGCTAGCATTAGTAAGACCTAAAATTCATTTGGTTGGTGAACTTACTTTCCCGCTTGTGCCTGTTTTTTTCTGTCTCCTGAGGAAACATGTTAGGTACTTCAACTGATGAGGAATTGGGCCGTTACCCAACTTTTACATCTAATCTGTTCAGTGCTTTTTTCACAAATGTAGAAAGAAATAGATGACAATCAGTTAATTATCAGAATAGTTGGTGATTAATTTTCTTTCGATCAACTATGGGATTATTTTGTTAATCATTGCAGTTCAGGCTGCTGAAAAACACGAGACTGATACTAGATTTGTAAATATTTTCTGTAATGTTTTGTAAGAGAGTCGCAGACACAAAGAAAGAGAGAACTTTTCTTCATGTCAGGAACATTTCCCCTCGGCACTTGGCCCTTTAATCACAGAGGAAAGAGATGCCAAAGTCATCACCGTGTTTGGTTAGTGGCATATTCCTGAGCTGTTTGGAGGCTTGCTGAATTTGTTCATAGGTCCATGTCTGAAGTTTCTGGCGAGACAAACTTTCCAAGAGTGAAGAATTTTAGAATATCTTGTGTAAATATGCCTGTTTGTCTCTGTTACTTCTGAATCTGTTTGAGCCTAACGTAATACGAATGAACAGGTGTAAATATAGTGTGAGTGTGTGCAACACTGATATTGTCCGCAGACGTTAGCAGATGGTCTGTGAGGGTTGGCCAGGCAGCGGCTTGACGGTGTGGCAGCCTTTATAAAACAGCTGCCACGGCAGATAAGCTCAGAACTCAGGCTTAATGTCCTTCCTCAGCTGCAGTTTACCTTGAATCAACGTCCTTCAGTATCTAATGCATCTAAGTATTTTACATAAATACATTTAAATCATTTCTTAGCCAGAAACATCACGACCTAAACACAACTGAGGATTTGCGTTAACAAAAAACGTGTAGAAATGGCAGTGATTTAAAGAAGGCAGTGTGGCCAGCAGTTTGCAAGCTGAGCGTCTCACCAAGACTGCAGTGTGGTGAGAGGAGTATAATAAGATTTTCCAAGGGAAGTCCACAGAGCAACTGATTAATCCAAAGATTAATTTAATCTGTTTTCATAATAAAACATTATTAGCCGTTCCCTCCTCTAAGCGTTACCTTTCAGCCCTCTTAAAAGATTATACACTTCCCAATCACTTACCTGCAAGCAGTCAAGAAAGTCATTAAGTTAAGTAGACACTGTCAGTGTTCAGGGTGCTCAAGATGGTGGGAGAATCCGGTGAAGTGCCATGAGAAATGGCCATGTTAATGATTTCTTTGCAAAAGGGTCCGTCTGCAGTGGAGTTTCATTTGGGGCTTATCTTCGGCAAACAGACCCTTGATGAAACCCGCCCTAGGTCTCCAGGTGGAAACAAACTTTTAATGTGAGGAAGTGGTTTTGAGAGGTAAAAAAAAAAGCACAAAGCATCTACTGTATAAATCCAGGTTTGTCGAGGTGTGTTTGCTGAGCAAAATTGTTCAGCAAATTATCTTCACTTCACTGCTGTATGGTTAATGTAAAATGGTTCTTTCTTTACTTTTAGAGACATCGATACTGTTTTTTTTCTGGTCGTAAATTAACATAAAATCAAGAAGGCTATTTCAGGAATAGTTTATTAGTATTGCCAAACCGATCCTGGATCTTTGAGGCCCAAACTGACATTGATTAAGAGTGACATAAACAATCAGTGCTGATCCAAACTTCTTAGATTTTCCTTTTAATTATTATGACTGAAACATGTAGTAAGTAGAAAAAACTACAGAAAATTAACCTCATCGGTGCTCTCTGGTGACGATGCCGTTTCTTAATTACCTCAAACTTTGTTTGCCATTTCTTAGTAGATAATGACGGATGTGTATGTACGTATTTATGGTACACCTCCAATTAATAACTGATTAAGAATGTCGTGTCCCCTTTAAGTTGATTGCTTAATGTGCCTTAAAGTTACTATTTGAACTGGCAACAGAAACGTTTTCTGCTATAACGTGCCATTATTCTGTCATCATCCTGTCCTGTGTTGTTATCTTGATTCTGCCCTCTGTCATCTTAATCGAATGCTTTAAGTGCTCAAAAGGTTTACTTAACTTGTCTAATACTCATGTCTATTCAGCTGTCCAACATGATAAAAAAAACAACTTGTATACAACTTCACTCAGGTACTTTTGAGTAATCAGAATCTTTTCTCTGATCTTTTAAACAATCTTAAATAATATCAAAGACTTGCTTTTACATGCTGAGCATATTCTACCTGTCTGTTGTCCCAGGTCAGTGTGCCACTAAGACATTGATCAATTTGACTTATTGACAATATGAGGCAGAAGTACTCATCAGACATTTCCAGTCACTCTAGCTACCTTCAACATACTGCTTTGGTAGACTGTTAAAATATTAGCTTCCCACACCAGCTTCATTCCTAGTGCTTAAACCAATAACCCAGGGCTATTGTTAGCTAAACTGTGTAGTGAGCTACAGAGTCCCTGGGTGGATCCAAATGCTCTCTCACTGCTCCTCCATTACTAATCAAGCAACTTTGAGAAGACACCGAACAGAATGAAGTGGGGAAAAGGCGGCAGTGAGAGAGAGTGGAGGCCATTTCGGGCTGTTTATTTGATGGACTATATACATAATCACACGAGCTGTAACAATAACTATGAGAAACAGTTAGTTGTTGAGCTCTAAAGGGACTTTGAGTTTTAGTTTTTGTTGCACATAAGTTTGGTCATCTGAAAAGCACTGGCTCATTTTTACTCCCACTGGAATTATACATTTTTATTATGATCAGTTACATCTCAATACAATCACAGATTTCTTTTTACAGATGACTCGCTAAAGTTTTATTGCACAATAACACAAAAACGGCCTCAGATTTAACTTTTAAGTGGGAAACATTACCAAAGATCTAGTCATTCTGGCTGCTATGATAACACAAACTCTGTGAGATCCTCGAGGGGCTGAGTGTGGTTCAGTGATTAGTACTGAGGGTGTTTCCCCTGTCGTGTTCACCAAACACCCAAGGGAGCCAGCGGAGCAGGAAATGTGTTTCAGTTTATATCAACGGCAGCCACCTGAGGAAGATCATTATATTGAGCTCAGATACTTAGAAACAAAAGTAATTTAAAACAGCTGAGATTTTTTTTTTCTTTTACAGTATTGCACTTTCACAAACTTCTTCAATTTGAATGTTTCCAAAGTTTCTTGAGCTGGTAGTGTCTGGTAATCTTATTCCAGTGTTTGTACTGGGGGCCATCTGCAACAGAGACTGCAATTTAATTAAACTTGAACATGTTTGTTTTTTGATTGAATTCTTGCTTCATTGTGTTCCACTTTTTTCACAAGTCAACATTGTTTGAGCAGTGACATTACCGGAGCGCCCACCGGCGACGCAGACACAATGCAGCCTGTGGCTATTGCCTTTGACAAGCAGCTCTGACAGATCAGGATTCAAATTCAAAGATCCATATTTCTCCTGGTTTGCTTTCATTTCACTCCCACCACTTGCTTTCCCCACATTGCTCCAAATGAGAGGTATATGAAGGAAACATGGAGACCACCAACGACTCTCCCCATGAATAATTCAAAATGTGAGATGTGAAAGTATCATGGTCGGATAATTAATCTTACAACTAAATATAGATGAAGGCTGTGTTTTGTTGCTCAGGTTTGGTTCATTACTGTACTGTAGCTTATTTAAATTACTTAATATGTGACATATACACTGCAGAATGTATGTCACTTCTTAAATGCAGCTTGTAGACATTAATTTAAAGATGAATCAAGAGAAAGGCTGTTCTCATTGTTTGGGTGTTATATTAAATTAGAGTTCCATATATGTTGTACAATTCCTCATAGAAAAATGTGTCTTTTGTTTCAGTGCCGCTGATTGAGTTATTATTTCTGGTTCAGGGTCTGTCCTTAATTCAGCTATTGAACATATATGGATTATAGATTATCAATTTTGTTTTCGTATTCTTTTTTTTGCTTTTTACGTTAACACTTAAGATATTTTTTTTATATTTCTTAAAAGATTTTTTCAAAGTAAGAAAAATACATTTGTCATTGCTCATTGTCAGTGAAGACAGAGCACGACAGAACCAGGACAGAACATAAAAACACTTTCCTTCATTTCATCCATCTGAATGTGATGATAAATGCCAGCTGTATCCTTACATAAAGTGCCAGACTATAAAAGGTCATGCTGAGGTTTAATTATATATAAGAACGGAAAAGAAAGTATAACACTGTGCACATCAACCTTCTGATCTGAATATATAATTTTGCAAAGCGAAACCATGTAATTTTGAATATCCTCACACATGCTACACCTTATACTACACTGTCATTTCTTCTGATAAAGAACGACCAATTCGCTATATGTTCCACCATTTTATATCTTGAGCATTAGACCTCTTTATAACTGCTCGTAGGAAACCAAGAACGAATAAGGAAGGGAAATATGATGACACAAAATTTCACAGATATTCGTAATGCGCTGCAAGCTTTAGGAAACCTGTCCCGCAGTGTTTGAAGTGAACACGAGCAGCATGAAGCACCATAAATGCAATATTGACTGAGACGCTCCAGACAAGAATCAGCAGGATGGTCATTTTGGACATTATCTTCGACCTCCCGCTGCATCTTTTATTTTATTTTGCTGCTGTTGTTCTACCACAATTGAATCACGTGATCTGATCAATATCCAATAACTCTTTGTGATCCTTGTATGGACTGTAATCCCACGGGAGAGACATATTGTATAGCTGATTACAGCAAGCTATAAAAAACAGTCACTCAAACGCCTTGCTTTGATTTATCCCTGGACAGTTCATTAACCCTTTGTAAAGTAGCCATAACTGCAGTCAGATTAGCTCAGCTGTGTGAATTCCCACAGGAAGTGATCACACTGTGAGGTCTTGAGGCAACGCTGCCTTTTGTACATGCAGTGTTTAACTTGAATCGGCAGCAATGTTGCATTTAGCCATTGTAAAACAATTGTTGTGTGTATTAAATCTGTATGGAACGCAGTGGTATGCAATGAAGTGCAACCTGCAGCAATAACATAAGCATTAACAACATTAGCACTATCATTTCCAATTGCCTTGTTATTTCACCTGACACTAAATTATGTACTGAACTAGAAACTTCAGATCAGTCAAGTGGAATCAACTCTGAAACCATTTGTTTATTGTCCACGCTTTTCATTCTCCGTACCTGCAGAGGTGGCCGAGCTTTCCATCTTGATATTAGAAACATGTGATCATGAATATATACCATTATACCATATATACCACTGTTTATTGCTGTAAATTGTATATCTAAAGGAAGCAGTTTGGATAATGTCAAGGGGGAATTTACATTTATATACTCTTTTTAGTAAATGGCGCTGCACTGGTCTCTATTTTAAACACAAAACCCAGGTCAAAGTCAAGTCATCTCCATTCATATTTCAACTATGGATGTTAATTCAAGACTCAGTGCTTTATTGCCATATCAACATGATTACATGGAATCTGTCTTGGTGAGCTGAGCAGAACACAAACAAGTGAACCAGTCACTCATAAAATACACAGATAAGCTAAAACCAGATGAATAAAATAAATACATAAATACGTTACTAAAGTATGAACAGAAACGTAACTCAATATCAGTGTGTTTGTAGTAAGTGAACTCTCTCCACCCTCAAACACAAAAGAAACAAACAGACACAGCGTGAGCAAAACTATGTTTATGATTAATGATTAATTGTTAATGAATCACCATTAAGAATTTAGATGATTAAAAATGTACCAGACCACCAGAGAGGTTAAATACAAAAAACAAGCTCTTAAAAAGAAATAGCTGTGAGAAAATGTGTTTAATTAATATGAAACTAATTTGTTATCTTCAAAATACAGAGAGACATTCTACTGAAGCTGATAATATTATGTTTTACAGATCATTAGCTGCAGTATACGTTGGATTTTGTTTAGCCAGCTGTTGATTTGCAACAAACGTGAGCTTCCCTTTTACAATGAAGTCATTTATTTTGTTATTTAGTTTATAATTCAAGTAGTTTGGTGTTTCTGCTCCTTTAACTCTGACTGTAGTCTACTCTGTTTTTGCACTGTCTGCGCTCAAACAGTCGTCGATAGACTGTCGATAGTCAATAGAAAAGATTCCGCCATATATAATCAATTGTTAAGACAGTTGACTACTAAAATTTGCATCTGTAATTTTAACCTTAAAGCAAGAACCTGAGGAAGAAACCTGAGAAGCCTCAGGACGAGCAACAATGAAGAGATCACCCTTCACTGGCATTGTGCACACTATATGATCCTTTGAACCTTTGCTAATGCTTTTTGTTCATTCATCTGATTTGGATGTAGGGTGTGAAATACTACAGTCAGTCAATAAGATCATTACCTTTCCCCTGACCAGTTTAAAGCAAAACAATCATACACAAAATATATCTCTTAGGTCTCAAGATTTTTCCTTCCTTTGTGTTATTTCTAACACGAAGGAAGGTGACTGAGACTATACAAGGGCGAAAAAAATACATGCTGATATTAAGTACTGCACAGGGCTGCATTGTCTTTTCTGAGGAGCTACAAGCTGCAGAATTGAAAGGAGTTTAATGGCATTGAGCTGCGGGGTCGGAGGTCAGATCTGTTGATTGGGTGAAGAGAGAGAAAAGAGGAGGGGGAGAAGGGACGACAAAGAGGGAGACACAGAGGAACAAGCATCACACACTCAGAAAATGATAGCACAAGAGAGTGAGATTCATAACGAGAAGTTGTGAATCCATTTTGAATTAGAGGAAGAGATGGAGAGATGTCTCGCAGATATTTGTACAAGATTTCCTGCCAAATTTACTGAAACACTGTTGGGACATCACGGAGATACATGGGTATGTCAGAGCTGCATGTCTTCCTTTCAGCTAACGTCTGTAATTTACAAAGAAGGAATGTGTCTTTGCATTTGCTTGTTTGTTTTTCGGGGCATATAGTACTTGTTGCCCACTCGTCTCTCAGGGGTGTGCTGAAGGTAGTGTGTGCAGAATGATGTTTAATGCACAAATGACAGCAGTGGTTTCTTTGATATATTCTTAAAGCTTGTGTAAAATGTGGAAATGTCACGCTCTAAATGAATATGGAGTCATTTCTTATCAGTATGAGTGTGAGATGCTTGCAGTGCCTCATTGTACTACTGAAAAGCATCCTCTCAGCACAGCGCTGAGTCTAAGCTGATGCATTTTTGGCAATAGGAAGCATGACGCTTTCATTATGCTGCAGTAATACTGTTTGTTGTTTTCAGAATTCTTGCTAAAGGCATTTATGGAGTCAGCTGCACATGTCCTCCTTTATTATAGCTGATTGTTGGTGTGGATGCTTTGTTTTTTTTAAGCATGCAGCACGCATGGGCTCAGGCTGTACATGCAGTATGTATACTAACGTTTAGATGTAAATATAGGCCAGAATGAAGTGTGGGGGTGGAGGGGTAAAGGGGCTTGCCAAGCACCTTTAACTGCCCCTGTGGTTGAGTCACAGCACTGATGAAACACCCCCTGACTCAGACCTGATGTAGGCTGTCCAGACACAGAGGGGTGGGGGTTGGTGGGGTGCAAGAAGCGAATCCACAAGGGCTCTCAGGAGCCCACACAATGTGTTAACGGCTGCTGCAGATGCATTTTAATCAGTCCACACAATTTATCTCACAAGGCTGTTCAGTTCAAAGCCACAGAAGGAAGAAATTCACTCGAGGTTCTGCTTACCCTTTTAAAAATGCTCTTTAGACGCGAGGCTGAATAAAAGAATACAGTCTAGGTCAGTGAAACTATAAGAGATCAGTGACAAAAAAAATGGGAGAGGGTTGCTGGTTATGCAAGTTTATGATGGAAGTCATTAAGGAAAGAGAAGATTAAAAAGAGGACACAAGAGGAGCTTCTGTCTTCACCTCCCGTCTCTTTTCCTTTCTTTAGCTGCTACTGGCAGCGGTCTACTATGATTCAGGCAGCAGTACTTTAAGACCTGCGGCACTCAGGTTCACGTCTTTCTGTTGGCATGCGTGTACACACACTGTTGGTTGTACCCATGAGCAAGACACAGCATCCCTCGCAGCTTCAGGGGTGCTGTTGTGGGCTAATCTCTCTGTGGGGGCAGCAGGTGGAAAAAGAAAATCCCTCTAGGCTTCACTGACTTCTCACTGCAGCATCGCCTGAGATGTGAAATGAAAAATGTCAAACCTGAATCGCGCTTTGTGTTAGTTGTATTGTATCATCATATATCTTATTCTAGTTAAGTCCCAGTTATTGTTGGGTTGTTATTATAATTCATCAATGACATACCTGCACACATCCATATAAATGTCCACATAATGCTCAAGTGACAGGGATTCTGGTCTCTGATGCCGTTATTGATTTCTCACTCGATACAGATAGAGTAGCCGAGTGAGCTTTATGTTATATTTAGTGTTTGTGTAGTAGCAGATATGTTTCATAGCACATATGCACTATACATTATCGGTCCAAGTGGTGTTCAGGGTTCAGATGGTCAAAGATCTGTTTTCATTTTCTAAAAATATCGCTAGTTAAGATGATGAATGAGTGTGGGGTCCTGCTGTCTTTACTGAAGTGGATTATTTATATGTTCTGGGTATTGAAAACAACACAGGTGTTTATCATCTGCATGTCACGTTACACAAGATAATAAACAGGTGAATGTGTATGATTTATATAGATTATTATAAATTATAACATTTAAGCGTACAGTTGACTTTTTACTGCCCAGCCAATGCTGGATTTTTGAGGCGTATAGTGACACTCAAGATAACGTTTTATTGCCTGATTAATTTTTCCACATGAAGTTTATTATAAGGAAATGACTTTGAGAAGGAGCCTTTTAAATTAAGTGAATCTGAAGCATCATTAGCTTACAAAACGTCCAATTATGATCATGATATTTACCACCACGAGGAGGGTTTTCAGCCTTGTCCCTTCATTGGTTGGTTGGTTTGTCAGCAGGATCACACAAAAACTACCGAACGGATTTCCACTAATCTTGGAAGGAGGATGGGTCTCGGCCCAGAACAGATCTGATTATCTTTCCGTGCTGATCGAGATAAAAAGACGAATCCAGGAATTTATTCTCTGACAGTGTGAGATAGATTTGACATTTTCATTAGTTTCTCAAGGAATAATTCACATATCCTGATAAAGTAAGATTTGATGCGGATCCAAATCAGACCAAGTGGATTTTGATTTTTAATGCCTTATTTTTTTCACATGAATTAGGCTTGATTTAATTAAAGGTGATGACCATGGTGGAGGTATGCACTCTACTGAGTGGTGTTTTAGTTCTCTATAATATCAAAAAACTGCTATTTGATTGGCTTTTTTTTTGTTAACATATACCAAGAGATGCCTCAATACAGGGGAATTCATGTGTTATTTATTGAACTGTGTTTTGACTGGCTGACATATATATATGTATGCCAATAATGATATATCTGCAGGTTGGTTTCATAGTCATGTGTCTCCAGTCAAATCAGATACCTGATGATTTCAGGCAGTTTTGAAAATGAACAATACTACCAAACATTGAATAAGGTAAAAGTCAATACTGAACACTGACTGACTGTCTCTCTTTATTTCTCTCTAGATTGTTTTATCAGATAAAAACAGTGTGAAGCTCCACATCCTTTGGAAAAACCATCTGTAGTATTCTGTGGGCTGTCCAAACCTATTTAGACTATTTGCCCTGTTAATGTGGGATTAAGTATGTGTCCTGAATGTCCTAATCATAACGAAGGAACACAGACTTCTCTCTGCACAGCATTGTGACCTGCTTAAGTGGTGCTAAAAAGCACAATAACATCACCTCAGTATCAATATAAAGGTGCATTAATGTTTATATTTTATAGCTATAATGGGAGAGAGAGTGGGTGTCATTTTAACTTAGAAAAATACACTGCAATAAAACTCTTACTGCATTACACATTAGTCCCTAATGAACTGACAAATTGGTTGATTTTTCTCTCTTTTTTTTCCGCTTGTCACTTTGTAAATGTAATGAAATAACATTGCTCCATTCAACCAGACCTTATTAAGTTCTCTGCTATTGTCACTGTTGTACTTTTATCCCCACACAGTTAATCACACACTTTTGTTACCTTCTTTACAAGCTCCTTCTTGTCTCCAAAGTTCAGAATTTTTTAATAGCTCTTAAACACAGGATTAACAATCGTCTCTGAGAGGCTTTTTCTTGTGGGGTGTTTCTAGATCGGACTGTGTGATGCGGCCATTTTGACTCCTTCCCAAACCAAGGGTTATCACGCATAGAAGAGAGCAACTGACTCAATCTACCAAGTTTATCTCTAATTAACACGGATTAATTGAGCTTTGACTTCGCTCTGCAAGCCAAGCAGAAGGGCAATTTGTGCATGGAAGCCTATTATTGCCTCGAGGCGGTTGATCCTCGCTGTTAAGGGCTCGAGGTCCAAAAACCCTCGGTAACATGACCATGATCATGTTGCTGTTGCAGTGTGTGTGTGTGTGTGTGTGTGTGTGTGTGTGTGTGTGTTAATGAATTACACAGTTTGCTACACTGAATCTAGTTTATTTAAATGGTTGAAAATTGAACAATTACCAACAGTTTTAGCATTTTGCTTTCATCTGTGTGAAGAACAATCAAGGTTGCTGCCGCTGCTATTGTTCTTTTTCTTATTCTGCTCCCTCAGCCAATAGAAATACTGCTTCGCTCTCCTGTTAATTATTTGTGTTGGAAAAAATTTAATCGTACGCAGGTCACGTTCCAAGCAGGCATTGTGTTGCATGACAAGTCAGATCGACAGAGGTTTATTAAAGAAGTACAGTGTCATTTTGCATGTTGGCAGGCTCACCTTAAAGCCTCGCTGCCCTTTACAAAGATCCTTTCAATAATGGATAAGGCGAAGAGCATCGCAGTCTCTTCCCACTCATTATGATCCCATTTGATTACTCGTCTCTGCTCTTTGGAAAAGGTGGGTTAATTGCGCACTCTGACTGTGAACTAACCTGCAAGTTAATAACATCTTTCCTTCGGGGTAGCATCATTATAAGATATAAGCCTCATTAAAATAAAATGATGATTTAATAACTTTCCCTTAAAATGACCCTTATGAGCATGTACGGTTATTTTGTAGTTATCTGGGAAATTAAGACATCAAACACGGCACTGCTGCATGTCTTGTGCTGTCCTCTGCAAAACAAGAATTAACCTTCTCTTGACCACTGAAACCTTCAGTGAACCCTCCCTTTGTCAATTGAGAATAACAGTTTTTGTACATAGTTTGATATAACAGTGATATTTAGGAATATTATATGTATGCAGGTTTTTCTTTCCTTTTTTGGCGCTTTCTGAAAGAGTCGCCTTTTCCGTCCCCGTTATAACCACTTACATTATGATGAGATGGACCCAGTGACGTGAGGGCAGCCATGTCAGATGCTAATGTACAAGAGAGCTGGCTGTATAACTGCAGCACCCAGTATGTAGCACATTCTCTCCCTGCATGATTACACATAATGCTGCTTTCATTATTGCTTTATTCCTCACACAGCCGCGTTCCTCTGCGGCTTTGCTCAAACTCGGAGAGTTAATTTTCCTCCTTTTTCCTGCCTTTTCAAAGTGGCTCTTTCTCCAGAGCAGCCGTCTAAGTCAAAATATCAAAATTTGACGCTTTGATTATGCTTTTTAAGGGGCGTTGATAATTGCCGGGTAAAGAAAGCAACTGTCTCCCACCATCCGCCATAAACGCAGGGAGGCTTTTCTGTGTGAAGAGGAATCACATTATGTGCAATGATCAGTGCCTGGGGGCCACATCAAACATAGTCTGAAAAACCTTTCCAGAGGAGATAGAGGCAGGCCAATTTCACAAGTGGCTTTTTATTGGTTGATTGCACAGAGGCCAAGTTGTTATCTAAATCCGCAAACTACTTGGGCAAAATAAGAAGTGCCTTGTGAGCTTTCAGGGTGTGCAAACGCGCCCCTCTGATGAAAGCCAAAGCAAAATGTTTACAACCAATAGTTTGCCAGGATTATGGATTAAGAGAGTAAGTGTGAACAGAATGTAGAGGTTACAAAATCGACCAGTGACAAACATTCATTGCTGGTGCGTAAAAAACGCATTATGTCAACTTTGATTTTTGTGTTTTTCACTTGAACTGACGGCTTGTATATTCTTTTGACGGATGAACAGGTTTCAGGCCCCTACAGCTCGCATTCAGATTCAAATGTATTTTCAGACTACAGATAGGTTACATAGAGTTTAACCAGGTTTTTTTTTTTAAATTAGGTCAGAATTTAAACTCTGTTGCCAAGATTCTGCCGCAGTCTAACAAGCCGACCTCCTGTACAGTAAGGTTTACCATTGAGGGACTTAATTTATCATTTAGCTTAATTGTCCATATTGGAGCTGTTGGGCTAATTAGTTGATAAATAATTTGAAATCAAACGCGGATAGTGGGAGTCCACTCTGCCCATCGGGGGGGGGAGATACTGATGAGCAAACTGACCCGTGATTACTTGATTCAATTTGCTCCAATTAAAATAAAATTAAGTGCCATGTTTCTGTGGAGTTCCTGGCTACTGTATCTCAGAGGAGCGGCGGTATTCTGTATGTGCCGTATCTAAAATCACCATGTCTGTGTATTGCTGCAGGACATGAACTGAAACTTGAGATCTTTGTTGTCAATGTTTCCCATGAAAGAGAATAAATGAATAAATAAATGTCAAGCTTTCCTTTTGAAATCACCGCATATTGTTTATTAAACACATTTCATGTCCCGGCGGCAGGACTTTTCAGCATAAGGTCATTATTCTGGTCTGCGTTGTCACAATGTTGTGACACAAAATGTCTCAAAGTCGTCTCAAAGAATGAGCAACAGAATTCAAACACTAAATATTCATCTCTCATCTTTTTTTTGGTTTCTTTGTTTAGATGTTGTTTTTGTAAGAACAGGGTTTTTTAACAATGTAAGAATTGTTTTCTCACATTTAGTAAAAAAGAGTCATAACCACGATCATCTTTTTAAATGAAATATTACTGACCAGACTTTCAAACTTTAAAACAGCTCTACACTACATCAACAGTCATCTCAGTGCTTTTTCAGCCATAACTTAGTTAAAATACTTCACTTCTCACAGTTCACTTTGGATAAATTGTGAATAGTTCACCATTTAGTTTTCATCCTTTAGATGGACAGGTATCTGTTAGCGGCATTAGCGGCTTTCTTGTGAAAGCGAACGGTAAAGCTCCGACCTCGTTACTGGATGTGGGATTTAAATTCTGTGTCCAGCTACATCATCCATCACAAAGGCCTTTCTTCATTTTAGCAGCCAGCTAGGCTAACTGTCAGGCTACTCTCGCTAGTTAAGAACACCTACCTGATTATATAATGATCATAAATGTTTAAATCACTGTATACGATGCAAGTAGAGAATTATCACCATCTGTGCCTGATTATGTTTCTAGTAGTGAAAACTACAACACAGTCGATACAACCATCCAGCTATGATTTAAAGCTATTTGAAGATATTTAAAAATACTAAGCTTTGATTAATATATTGTGTCTGATGTGGTTTTTCCACTAAAACATTCAATTTCCTTGTTAACAATTTCTCTAAAATTGTATCCACTTCCCCTCTTCAATAGATGAATGTGAAAACAGCCTTCAAGTGTTAAAGTCTGCGTGTAAAACTGTCTTCAAAGTGAAGCTCAAACATTCAAGTTAAGTAACAATAACCACAGCACATGTTTAATCAAGACGTGGAACTACATAATGCATATCAATTAGTTGAGGTTCACACACAGGAAGTGAAAATCTGTGAACAAAATAAAAGAGTATGGGTGAGAAAGAGATCGAGCTTCAGCTGCAACCCGGGGGGAAGATATCAGTCGCCTGCCGGGGGAGCGATCGCAATCTGTTTACAGTAGCTCCACTCTCACCTCTGGATTCCTGCCTGATAAATCCTTTCGCACTGTGAGCTGATATGGATGTTAAGTCTGGAGTTCAGAGGTCAGAGTTCTTTTAGTCTGACAAGAGATGTAGCAAATATAATTGCATTTCTCTTGAATATGTATCAGAGTGGTTTGCTAGATGAGGTATTATAATCCTGGACCAAATCAATGCGGGAGAGACATGTCAGTGGAATCATGACTAGCAGCGCATGCATGGCTGTGTTTTGCCACTCTAGTAAAGACAGACGTCATCCCTACTCATCCTCTTACTAGTTCGCCACGGGCTGTGTTGAAAAGTAAAGCGGGGCATCATGGGATGTAAGAGCTCTGCATGTTTTCATGCGATTCATGTGGAGATTAGTTTGTGACGGTAATAGAAAACTGAAATGAGCTAAGACAAATACGTCTCATACACTTGTCATAGCGGAGGAGTAAATCATTACTTAACAATCTGGAGTGTTGCATAAGTTTGAAACTCACATGGAGCCACTTGTGTACGTATGCCAGGGATGATGGCATTGCCCAAGCGACCTCAGCACCCCTGCGAAATGGCTGTTCACTGATTTATGCTGAGTCAGACACCATTAGCTGTTATCCTCCCCCTCTCAGGATCCAACCCTGCACTAATGTGGGTCAGGGGCCACATTATAGAAACACCTTCACCATACAGTCTTATCTCATAGTGTGCGCCGCAGGATTTCAGTAACAGCACTGTTACTGAATGGCACCGGAAGATAAGATGAAAGTTGTCGTGAAGATGTTAAGAAGAAAACATTAACTCTCAGATCAAAACTTTTGTTATTAATAGTATTCCAGGAGTTATTTTTGACAAAGTTCAGATATTTTTGCATTTGACTGTGTAAAACTATTATTGAGTTTTGTGAAGGAATTTTCATTTAATTTCATGGCTACAATATATTTTCGGTCACCTGAGATCACTTTGGCTGTTCTTGCTTTGTCCATGTGACAGATGAACATCAATATAAAATGTTTAATCTAGAGAAAAGCCACTGATGGTTTAGGGAGGAGATATATTCTCACCACCAACATACTCTCACCTCAAAGTCAGATCGTCCGCATCGTGCCAGTTATCCATATTAACCAAAAAATGTACACTGAAAATAATGTTCTCCCTCGAGGCATAAAGCCAAAATAAATTCAGGCAAATAGATATTTTTTTCTACGCCTGCTGAATTTTATAGGTCACAAAATGTACCATCCTGTATTTTGTCTTTTCTTTTGATGAGAACATCAGCAAACACTCAGCTCACTCAGTCACTGAGCACATACTTAGGATTTTATTTGCAGATGTTGCCCCAGGGCTTCTGCCTAATTCTGTGCAGCATTTGCTCCTGCACAGGACACTTCACAGGTGCTACTGATGATGCATTTGCATTATGGTTCTCTCAATGAGCAGCGTCCAGGTGAGAGGGTTACATCACAGGCTCTCTCTTACTCTGATTACACACTGTTCCGAAGACATCCAGTGATTATACTGATTAGATACCCTCTTAGTAAACCATCAAATCATATGGTGCCGCAATTCATGTGGCCAGTGTGTGTCCATAAAGTGGCAATTTTGTTGGAAGAGAAGAACACAAGGAGGCAAGAAAATCTCCTGTCTAGAGATCTGTATGTGTTGCAGTCAACTATATGTAATGTTAAATTGAACACTGAGATTAACAAATGTAATTTACTGACTTAATTTACTGACTACTGTATTAAATACTGGGATTGGATATTATTTTTATGCCAATTCACTGCCACAGGAGCTAACTGCCCAGATACTAGTTTAAGAAATTAGACATCCAAAAAGAAGTCAAAGTTATCAACACAATTTGTGGAAATAACAGTTTTAATGTTACGTGAAAGACAGCCATGTTTTCTGTAGTCTATGAGGTTAGCATGCTAACCAGCTAGCACCAGCCTGTCCTGTCTCACAAACCACTTTGTAACTTAAAGCGGTAATCTGAGCTTGGGGCTAACTCCCTTTCACTCGTCTTTCATTTTACATCTTCCGCAGAGTCACCTGTTCCGGTCACAGCCGTTGTAAATCGCCTCTGTACTGTATTACTTGTTTGGCATCTGTACACTGTGGAGCCTGTGTTCCGTCCCGGTCCAGTCAATGTTTACTGCCCACTCTACACGCTCTGGTTCCGGCACCTATCCTTGTGTTGCTCCCTGCTATCATTCCCCACTGGTCCTAGTGGTGTTAACCACACAGACATTCGCCTGGTACTTTCAGAGACAGCGAGCTAACTTGGCTAAGTAGCTAACCGCAGCTACAGTTAGCAGCACTTCACGTTTACTCTGGTGATATGTTGTACCCTATTTGTTTGGAGTTTTGTGTTTGTTGGACGTAAAAACAGTACCAAGATGTTTTTCTTTCAAAATGTTATGCAGCAATTTATGAAACATAACAAAACAATAACAATTTATACATGTTTCCCACATTGGTTCAAAAAATGGAAGACAGCAATAACTACAGCAATAACCAAGGTGTTTTGTAAGGGCAAATTAAGTTTACTCATGTTAGCATGAATATTGAGCATAATACGTAGGGGTAATGTTTTTAATGTGGGGAGTAAGGTTATAGCTTTACATTTCAAAGAAACTATTAGAAAGCTGTTGAACGCTTGAACAGGCCAATGCACATTTGGCAATGTTTTTCAACTCAGCAGCAGTGGAGAGCCAGCCATATGGCTCCCACTAACCGTGGCAATAAAGCTTTATAGCAAACTGGAGGCAAGGGAAAGTAAAGACACAACACAAAGATAAATATCTAAATAAATATTTATTAATTTCTAATTAAAAAATGAATAAATAAAATAGGCAACTAACAAACATGACAGCTTTGAGAATCAGAACTTCACCATCTTTATTCTATATAACAAAAATATAATATAAATATATGTCATGCTGCATTTTGGTTTATATGAAAATAAAAAAAAACATGTTTCAAATTGGTCATTGTTAAGGATGAAAACAATGACACGCCGTGTCTTTGGTGCACGTTGTTGCACTTGATGTTGAGTGTGAAGATTTTGATTGTGTCACTCTGAGCCGACACATGAGCTTCAGATCTTCCTTATTTTGACCATTTGACGTGATTTCTAAGGTTTACATAATGTTTCTCCTTAGATCGGTATGTCATCATATTATCTTTGCACCATAATCTGTTAGCATATTAAGAGCCTGGGGAGAAATTCAGATTGTTCCACCCATCGTTTAAATTTAGCACAGCCCATGACACACCAAATGAGGCAGGAATGGTTTGCAGTCTTTGCAACCTGTCACCCAGTCTGTTTGTGGCAATCCAGGTCATATATCTGCTTATCTGCACGTGCTCATGTGTTATGTATGAGTAGGTGCTTATATGATATATATGAGTAGGTCCATGAACATCAAAAAAAAAAAAAAAAACGGCATAACAAGTAAGTAACAGATGGACTAGGTTATGTTTTAATGTAAATTTATGGCAGTGGCTACATGAAAAGATAAATACTTGAGTCACATGTACTCAAATGTCAGATTTTTCTCATCTAATGTATGTATGTACACAAAAGGCAGAAATATATAATAATATATACTGCACTATAATGAACACACAAATGATCAGGTGTATCGTCACACTGTAATGTAGCAGTACTGCATAATAACATGACAATTATTGAGTGGATGATGAAATTAATTGAGTGTAAAACAGTATAACAGCTGAGTAAAATTTTTCACGTTCTGTCATTTTTTAATTACTACTTACTATATACACATTTGGGTTTTTGAGGGGTTTGCGATCTTTGTCCTAATGTTTGTAACCGCATAATATTCATTCAACGCTCAGTGATTCTGGTTATACAGATGCATTTCGCTCATCCTGCTCACATGTTTGGGGTTATTTCTTTCAGGAGTTAAGCTGTTTTGTGATTTTGTTTAATTTTTGTTTTCTTGATTTTGTGTATTTTCTAAATGATCAGATAACATGTTTTGCCAGAACATACAAAGTCATCCTCAGCTGTCTTTCTTACTTTGATTTGCAGTAAATGTTACAGTGAAAGAAAAGTTTTTTTGTGATATTGTTAAAACACATAAAGTGGGGTGAAACAATGGGCTTCAAAAGCAGCACTTTTTATTTATTCGACGGTTAATTTCATTTCAGTGGGAATCAAATTAACTGTCAACGCTCACCAGGGAAGCACTTTAACCAGCACTGTTGTGCCTTGATCAGTATCCTGAGGATGAAAGAAAAACAAAGGCGGCAGACAGATTAAAATGATGGTGGAAAAGAGGAGAGAAATAATTACTTAAATTCAAAATATTTGGAGCCTTTTTTTAGATAAATAAGTAGATGGGAAAAGGGTTGCAAGAATAAAACATTTGTGTGTAGCGAAGTCAAGACAAATATTACAGCAGAAAGTGCACCTGAGGCTACTTTACTCAGAACCATTTTGTATAATAAAGTTATTCTACAGGAATACAACTACAACATGTTGTATCCTGAGTGACTAACTGGCCTTTTTCTCTCTCTCTTTGTTCTCTCCTTCTCTTTCTTGCAGAACCGTGACAGAATGATCGACTGTATGAGCAAAGTCATGCTGCACACGGTCGTCTCATGCTGGCAACCATTCCTGGGACTGGCCCTTGTGGCTGTCTTTGTGGGCTCTACCCTAGGATGTCCCTCGCGCTGCGAGTGTTCGGCGCAGAGCAAGGCAGTTGTCTGTCACCGCAAGCGCATGCCCACCATCCCGGACGGCGTCCCAACAGAGACCCGGATCCTGGACCTGAGTAAGAACAAGCTGACAATGATCAACCCTGATGACTTTATCAACTTTCCTGGGCTTGAAGAACTTGACCTTAGTGGAAATATCATCAGTTATGTTGAACCTGGAGCTTTCAACGCCCTGTTTAACATGCACTCGCTCAGTCTCAAGAGCAATCGTATCAAACTCATACCTCTGGGCGTCTTTGCAGGCTTAGCAAACCTTACCCGGCTGGATATAAGTGACAACAAGATCGTCATCCTCCTGGATTACATGTTCCAGGACCTGCACAATCTAAAGTTTTTGGAAGTGGGTGACAATGATCTGGTTTACATTTCTCACCGTGCATTCAGTGGACTCTTAAGCCTGGAGATTCTAACCTTGGAAAGGTGCAACCTAACAGTTGTACCCACTGAGGCCCTCTCCCACCTGCACAACCTTGTCAGCCTCCATCTACGATACCTCAGCATCAGCACTTTGCATCCTTACTCTTTCAAAAAGCTGTTTCGGCTGCGGAATTTAGAAATTGATAATTGGCCCTCACTAGACCACGTGCCAGCCAATACCCTGCATGGCCTCAACCTGACCACTCTGTTCATAACCAGCACCAACCTGTCCTCCTTCCCTTACCAAGCCTTGAAGCATCTGCCCTACCTGACACACCTCAACCTGTCCTACAACCGCATCAGGCACATTGAAGGAGGGATGCTGATGGAACTGGTTCGGCTTCAGGAGCTCCATCTGGTCGGAGCTCAGCTAACCGCCATTGAACCGTATGCCTTCCAGGGCCTGCGGGGGCTAAAAGTCCTCAATGTTTCTCACAACCGACTGGATACACTTGAGAAGGGTGTTTTTCAGTCTCCTGAGGCTCTGGAGGTTCTTCTGATTGACAACAATCCCCTAGTGTGCGACTGCCGTCTCATGTGGATCCTTCAGAAAAGGCATTCCATTTTCTTTGGGGAATCGCAGCCAGAGTGCAGCACACCTGAAGGTATTCGTGGCAGGCCTTTTAAGGAGTTTAAGGAGACTCTCCTGTCTTATTACGTGACATGTACCAAGCCAAAAATCCGTGAGAATAAAACTCAGACGATCACTGTGGATGAAGGCCAGCAGGCGATGTTGCGCTGCAGTGCTGAGGGGACACCAAGGCCCTCCGTGTCCTGGACGTCCCCACGTAGAAAAATATATACAAGTAGGAGCCATGGTAGAGTTACCGTCCACAATAATGGCACACTGGAGATCAAGTCAGCAGAGGTACAAGACAGCGGAGTGTACCTTTGCCATGCCTCTAACACTGCTGGGAATGACACCCTGATGACCTCATTGGCGGTGAAAAGTCTGGGATCGCTGTACGCCAACAGGACCCAGTACTACACAGATCCCAGCAATACCACTGCCAATGGGACAGCCGGCGTGACCCTCGGTTTAGACCTAAAGACTATTTTAGTGTCAACGGCAATGGGTTGTTTCACGTTCTTGGGAGTGGTCTTGTTTTGTTTCCTGCTCCTTTTCGTTTGGAGCAGAGGAAAAGGAAAACATAAAAACAACATAGATGTTGAGTATGTGCCTCGGTCAAAGTCTAACGGCACTAACGTTGACTCGGCAGAGGGACAAGCTGGACCTCGTCGTTTTAACATGAAAATGATGTGACATTCTTCATAAGTCCAAGATTCTGGATTGTGGAAATGCACTGCACAATGTATTTTTTTGAGAATTGGACTACTGAACTTCCCACTACTGCAGGGAGAATAGTAGTAAAAACATTTGGGGCGTCATACCAAGATAAGCAGCACCGTAAAACAGTGGATTTTAACATAATGCTTGGATACTGTGTTTAAAATACCGAGTCGTAATGGGACAGCCGAAGAACAAGTTCTTCAACGTGGACGAGAAGTGAAAACTGTTGCCGCCAAGGGGACCTAAAAGGAATATGTGTCATTTATCAGCTTTTTGAAATTTATATGCCCAAAAAAGAGGACTTCAGTTTTGGGTTGGATCTAAAGACTGAGCTGAACCATGTACAGTACAAATTTGTATCTAAGCTATTAACCTACTTTGTTTAGTCTTGCGCCATGCTTATTCACAGAACAAGTCAATGAAACAGACCATGATTTCCTATGTTCAATACTTTGCATATGTGTACCTAATGCTTCATTATGTACATGTATGTACATATTCATTCAAAAGAACTACTCATAGCAATATTCATGGGATGCATTAGCCAAAATTGATATACCCCACATGTTCAACAAGAACATTCTTCAGACTTTTGAAGTTTCCATGGATTCAGGAAGGGCTTCTAAGGGTGATTATACGTCCCTGCTCCCCCAATTGACTCCTAGATATTAATAAATATATATTATTTATCAATAAAAAATGAAGAAAAAAGACTTTATTTATAAAAAAAAAAGAATGCCGAGCATTTGACAAAAATCAGTCCTCAAATGATGTTCAGGATCTATCATAACACTTCGATTATCAGAAAGTTGACCCAGTACTGGTCGGAGAACCGACATGAACCACCTTTTTGTCCTATTTTGTCTCTTTTTATTACTTTAACTGTACCTTTGCTGGTTGGCAAATTACATGTGTCAATTTTACTACAGTGACATTTGCATAATTTTCCCCAGTAGGAAATTTGGACTTTGTTGTGGTAGTTCCTCATTTTGTTGTTGAATCATTTAGATTGTGAAAACTTCAAAGTAAAAGTAAAAAAAATGTATGTGAAATAAATGAAGATGTATTTGTACCGATGAGTCTGACTAAATGGCTAAAAAAACTAATGAAATCTTCTTCTCTTCAGCCTTACTGATGGACGTCACAGTCTTCTCTCTGTAAATAACATTATCCTGTTACATTGCAGCAGAATAAAAACACTCACATCTGTGGAAACATATCCACCATGTGCCACAGCACGAGTTTAAAAATATGCAACCTATGTTATAACTTACATATACCAAACTTCAATGGCAATATAATAAACAACACAAACATGGGACAATATTATTTGGACATTCCCATAATGTACAGGACGTATATTAAATAACCAATCATTTACTGTTGTACGGTACAACTGTACTGAAATTACACCATGTACGAACATGTTAATTCGTTTCCCTTCACTTCCCTCGAATGCAGTACAGAAGGCCTAGTTGCCTCAGTGAAGCTACGAATATAATTTCTCTGAAGAGGAAATGAACAGTCAATTGTTTGTTTGTTTTGAAAATGTATTTAGTTGTGACCTCTTACAAACTCTTCCAGCTACAACATACATTCTGTATTGATATAAGTTGTTGAATGACTACAACCATATTTTAGTGTTTTACTCATATTTATACAACTGTTTTCTCCTTAAATGTATCAAAAATGACTGTAAATGAATGACGCTTACATTACATTGAGAATGTTTCCAATTCAGTTTCTTATACAGAAACAGAATATTCTTAATAACAATATAACAGTGAAACAATCCAGAAAATCATACTGGAGGCTACTTTTAACTTTATGCTTCTCCCGTTTTCTGAAAAGTTAGATTTTGGTCAGTTTTCAGTTTTAAAATGAAGACGTCCACAAGCTCCAGTGACTCGTCCATTAAGTCGCCACTCACTGTAGATTACCAACCGGTGATGTTTGCAATAGTGCTGTTGACAGCTTTGGTAGATTTAACTTAAAATGTACCAAATGTGTTTAATATTTACAACACAATCACTGCTGCGTCATCTTGTATCAAACTGACCAGGTACCGACCGTATCCCTTACTAGTGGATGTTTTTATTCAATTTAAAGCAACATGATGTTACTTTTAACCTTAAAATAACAGCGTCAGTATCATTTTGATGGTAAAGTGTCTTGTAGTAGGATGATGGTGTCCCTGTCTCAGCCACTCCGCCCCCATCACTTGTTTCTGCACTACCTACCTTCAGTGAGAGAGTCGGATCACAGCATTACCTACAGGTTTACTTCATCATAAGGGTTTTGTTTGTAGTTAAAACATACATTACGTCTGACAAATAGTTACAGACCTGGGATTTCTGTTTACGACAGTGGTGTTGCACTCAGAAGACTGTGGGGGGCACCAAAGCACACAAAAGGCCAATTTAAGTCAAAACTTACCAAATCTGGTCAAGATTTACAATCTGTGGTTCTCACGTTTGCAGTCATCCTTTTGAAAGTGCTGCTGGTGATCACATACAGCAGCAGCTCTTTGGAAACTTGAGCCTCGTTCTGCCTTTCCCATATATATATGTATATATATGTATGTGTGTATATAATATACATATTTATATTTTAAAAAATCCAAAACAATCCAAGGCACGTTAGGATTTATGCAAAATCAAAATGCTTTTATTTCACATGGCAATATGTATTTAAAATGACCAACACATTGTCATCAGGGTCACTGATTTCAGTTTTATTTTTTCACGACTGCATTTCGTCCATGAGTTCTTGGCCACGATGGAATAAATTAAATATCTATCGCTTGTAAGAAATGTGCGGAACGAGAAAACACATTCTTGGTGAATCTGAACTCCTCAAAGAAAACAATATCTCGCGTTGGTTCATTAAGCTATCGCCAATAAACTTCTTGATACTGCAGCTAAAGAGCTGGTAGAATTACTAATTACTAGGTTAACTAAACTGATAACTAACTACTGAATCTCCATGTTGATATTTTTAAACAGAATGGTTCTCTGAGGTTTATGATGAGTTTCTGGAAGCAATTACCACGTCCAAAAGTGATCAGAAAGTATTCCCATATTTTATAAAATCTGCACAAATGTAACTGCATCATAAACACACTGACTTGAAATGCAGTCTATAGCTGCTCTGCTTCAGCTGCTGATTAACATACTATGATTAATAGATATGGTATTAATATAAACATGAACTGATGTGATGATACACACTAATTACTTTCTGCTGACATTAACAAGTGAATCTGTGTATGACACATCAGAAATTATTGGCCTCTTCTTCACTTTCTTGGACTATTTTTTTTTTCTCTCATGCTGTCCCTCATTTGTGCACTCTCATTAAAATCCACTGCGTCTGTGGTTTCTGAGCCCGCGGTCCCCAGGGCTGCTCCAGAAATCAGAGCACCAAATGCTACAGCTACTCCAAAAATACAAAAGAAACAAGGTTAACTTTGTGGGTCAGCGATGCCTCGTGTCCACGTTTGTTTAGTCAAATTGCATTAAAAATAGTTTCCTCACTTAACCTGTGAGAACAACTGCAGTCCTGCACAAATGAGGCCCTTAAAGAACAGCTTGTACAGACTCACAGGGTTCATGATACGTCCCAGAAGCCCTGTTAGAAAGATTCTGGTACTTTCCTCTTCTTAAGATACCTCAGTACCAACATTCCATCCTAAATGATGGGAAACTGGCATCCATCTTTGTAGGAAAACATGTTTTACACATCTACCAATGATAAGTAATAATGTTCAGTAATGGTTACATCGCTAACATGTTTCTATGGAAACTCAGATACATGATGGAAAAGACATCTGACAGCCGGAGTAGACAGACATTATTCTGAGTATCGATGTGCGAACAGAGCTGTTGGTTTTCGGAGCCTGTGTAAATTGAATGAATCCATGTTGATATCCAGAATTATCATTTTGTGTTATGCAGATCTCTTTATACTAATTGACTGCGTTCTGATTGGTCTGCTGCGTTTGGATTGCAGCTGAAAAGCTGTTAGTGCCGCGTGGCTGTTTGTTCCCCTCTTATCAGTTATTGACTGATCTGACCACTCTAACTTTCAGTATAATTAGTGAGGATTATTTAGTAAAACAGATGGGAGTCCCTCCGACTCAAATGACTAATACTGTTCCTGTTAACAGAGAAACGTTCTTGGCTCAAGCCGGCCATGAAAATAACATGTTTTTGTGACACTTCAAAGCATTTTTAAAGTCCATCAACAGCCAAGTATGACTTCAAACTGATGCTGTTCTTTGAATGTCCAATTTGTAAGAAAGCAGATTTTTGAGTCTCATTCCCGACTTGTCAAGTACTGAAGCTTCAGGATTGTGGGTCAAGTCGTCCGCCATCCCAAAGAATCAGTACTTGATGAGTTAAAGCAGTAAATCACAATGTCCAGAGCTTTGACATGTTGTAAAAGTCAAGAGTCAGTCAAATATCCTCCAGCCACAGTTTGGAAATCCTATATTTCATTTACGTTCACGGCATTTATCCGATGTTTCTGTCCAAAGCGACTGACAGTAATTCATACATAATTTCTGCAGCTAGAGGTCTCTTATCATTGTTATAGATCCATCTGATCATATCTGAGGAAAATCTATCGCTGACTTCTTCCTCACTGTCCAACAGAATCTCACCGTTTCTTTTGGTTTCATAAAAAGTCAGTACACAACTCAACAAAATATATTAAAAAAAGGCAACCAATCGTTTTGAGACATTTTAATGCAGAATTGTTACATACAAATGTGGCAATAAATATGAAAGTAATCTAGTAAGGAGAGGACAACACTAAAGCTTTGACACAGTTTTACCAGAGGATGTGATTTACTTGTGCACTCTGTGGACTTTGTTCTCTGTCTCCTGGATATGATGCCAAAGCTCTGTCTAACATCAGCGTTCAGAGGCAGAGCGTCTGTTCTTCAGCTGCCAAGTTAATATAGAAGTTTAAAGTTGTTTCAGCCACGTTCTGCATGTGTTAGAAGATTAAGTAACAGATGCTTTGTGGCTGAACTTGAGTATGAAAACCTTTTCTTCTCTGCCGCTCATTTTAAACGTCGATACAGAGAATCTCACAGCACAGCTGTTCGCTGCTGTTCAGCATATTGTGAGCCGTATATCATCATTTATATCAGATACTTGTTTAGTTGTCTGAAGTCAGAAAACTCTCGCGGGACTAATATTATCAGACGAACTCTTACTGTACAAATTTAAGGCCATGGCATATTCACACAGGGATAAAGATCACAGATGTCCTCTGCAATTATTACAAGTAGAGGTCCCAAAGTAAAAGTAGTCCCATGTATGTATAAATTACTGTAAGTCGCTTTTGACAAAAGCATCTGCTGAATGCCCTTAAATGTAAATGTGAATGCAAATAGGGCTCAGAGTCAACAGCCACACGAGCAGACTCCTCAGTTCTTCCTGGGGGAGAATGTGCATGTCTGCACTAAATCTAATGTCCATCTGTCCAATAGTTGTGAAGTATTTTTACAAAGAAACAAAACTTTCACGGTGTGATAAATGTCAGACATATTTGACTCTGAACAAGCAACAAAGAGCCCCACAACCATCAGAGAAACAGTTTTAATCCGACTCCAGGCGGTAGTCGTAGCAGTCGTCTTGTGTAAACTTATATAAGCTTTCTTCAGGACCTCAGAAGAATCGTTTAAAAACCTGTGAGGAAACCAAACAAAGTGCACCTCCCCACAAAGAGTCATACGAGCCTGGTAGAGTGGCTGTGACTGAAAGAATAAATAAGCTGCCTCATATAAAGAAATAAAGACTTGTCAACTGAGGATGAGGAGAGCTCATGTTTATCTTTGTACTCTGTATTAATGCACGTATCTGAAAAACAACTCCAAGGAATGAAGAAGTCTACATTTGCCTACTGAGATCTGTGGTTTTGAAATTACACACCTTGTTTTTGATAGATTTCCGAGCCCCGCTGGCGACGGACCCCTCGCCTCACATAACAGATCATATAGAGCTGCAGCTCAAGTGAGAGAAAGAGCGCCTGGCAAACGGAGCTGTGCGGTTTCGCTTTGACGAGAGAGTGGAGCCGGTTGTAGCTGAAGTCTGGGGCAGATGTTAGCCGGCAGGTTTTGGCTGTGTGTGCTTTCATTAGGTTTAGCTTTCATACGCTCCCCGATGACAGGCTGGTCTGCCAAATGAGCTCCCATGTGAGCCGACTGCAGTTCCAACTCGACGTCCAAGAATTGTGGCTGGCTGCAAAAAGAGGAGGACATGCATGCGCTGCTATGCATCCTCTGCACACATCTGAGCGTTCACTAACATCACATTAAACGTATGCTGCTGGTGAAAGGAAACACAACGCCGCCACTCTTTTGGCCAGTGTTGAAAGGCTTTCACACACACACGCACACACACACGCACACACTGCCTCCTACTCATCCTGTCGTCGTTGATTTGCACGTTAAGGCAGCTTCTTTTGTCTTCCCTCACAAAACAAAGGTAGATTGATGGGATTGAGAAAGAGTCCTTGCCTTCTTTTTAAATATAAAACTCTTTCACGCTGCAAGGCTGCGGTGAAAAACACCTCCTGGATAATGGAGGCGAAACAAAAACCGCTCACAATCCACACTGTAAGCCAACAGTCGATATTTCTTTGTTAGCGTGTTGCTGCATTCTGTAATTATGTTTCTGCCCTTTCTGGGAAACACGGTCATGAAAGAAGAAATGAAGGGAGGGAAATTGAATTCTTTGCCTATGCAATTGTTTAATGACGAATGGAGCCATATATCGGAGCAAAGAGACGGAAAGTTTTACATTCCTCCCCTCCGGAAGGGAGAGCAATATTTCCTCTTGGTGAATTATAATAATTATTTATTCTGCTTATTCTGTCGAAGTGGCACCGTCGTCCCCGAGTATGAATTTTACATAAAGCATTTTATTACCAGCAGTATATTTTGATGATTTATTGAATAATGTGAGAAGCTAAAGTCCCGGCTGAAGCGGAGCAGATGAGATCATATTGAGAGATGTGGGCGGGCGTCTTCACACCGCCGTGATCTGAACTCTGTGGAGGTTGAGCCCACAAGAACACGTTCGTCCTCATAAAAAGCTTAAAATGTCACATAAGCATTTGTCTACCGAGGACGGTACGGTAAAGATAATTGGTCTTATGGTGTGGTGGCTCCAGCTGAGAGGCAGATCATGCTTTTGAACACCTTCACAATGATTTAATTAGAACACGGATTCAGCCAGACGCTCTCTGTGGAACCAAGGTAATTAAAAAGTGGCCTTAAAAAGTCCATGTTCGTGGTTTCATTATATCACACGAGCTGATACTGCGGAGTCTCAGGAAACACCAGACCGAGAAAACTGAAATGAGGGAATAAACCTGCAAGAAAAGAAACGCACACACACACACACACACCACTAAAAGGTGTCATATCAATTTACAGGCCGCTAACTAGCTCATGTTCGCTAATTAATCTTCACTTTTAGCACAAACTTAAAGTAACAGATCACAGGAGCTAAGATAAAATGACTGTTAACAATCAGTGTGTTCTTGTGCTGTACAGGCTGATATTATCTCCTCTAGTATCTGCGTGACTGTCATGGAAGATGTATTTTAACATCAGAGGTCATGTCAAACCATTCCCACCTCATTTTGCGCAGCAGTAGGACGCTGCTCTAATGAGCTGCTCTCGTGGCGCCGACTGTACGATCACCGACACTGCTGCATGTTCTCTGTTTTTGTCTGCTCAGTTCTTACAGCGGAACTTCAAGTTCTTCTCATTTCCTCATGGAGACCTCGTTCTTAAGAGGCTCTGCTGAGAGTTACCGGGGGACGTTGTGTGCTCTCGCAAATTACCTCCCTGTGTCAGTTTTTAGTGCAGCTGACGCCTGGAGTTTCTCACATTTACTGACATTATCTGGATCTGATGTCAAGGCATCGACATAACATTAGCACTCTTCAACAACCACATTAAAGTTTTAAGTTGGTTTGATCACATTCTGCATGTGTTGGAAGCATAAATACACATTCGCAGCTCATTCTGATCGAGGTACAGATGCTTTGTGGCTGCACTTGAATACGACAACATTCTCTGTTATCACGTTTAAACATCGATATAGTCGCTCTCACGCCACAGCTGCTGACTGCAGAGCAACGTATTATAAGCTGTTATCAGGTTTGGTAATATAGAGAACAGATGGTAAACAAAATATCACAGAGATGCGAGTTCACATGGGACTAATATCATCACACGCCCTCTGTTTGGTGAAGAATGGTAAATCGTTTGTGGTGGCAGATTTCAGCCAGAGCAGATTTGCACAGGATTGAGATCACTGACGAGCTTCACATTAATTACCAATTATGAGGAGATGACAGGTAAGACTGGTTCAGTGTGATTATGGCCCTGAAACAAATAAGTATTGGGTTTTTGTGTTTTTGGTTTGTTGTTTCCTGTTTTATTTTGTAGATTAAATCCTTCTGTGTCATCTTTACTCTCCACTTCCTGTCTTTGTCTTTCACCCACTTTTCCCCTTGTGTACACCTGTGATCCATTAGTTAGTCCGGTGCCAAAGAACTTTTAAAGAATTGCAAAGACTTGTTCAAACTGCACGTGAATCATGTTTTATAAATGGAATGATAGCATGGAGAGTAAATATAAAAAAGACAGGAGCAGATTCAAAAAGCCTGTATTTACTCTGGCTGATGCAAGTTGAGGCAAACTTGTTTAGTGAGAGTTTAATGTTGCATCTCGAGTGAAAAAAAGTTTTGGTCATTTTGAGGTCTTATGAGGCCGTTTTAATAAAAGGTCCATACATGCAGCAGCACCGGGCGTCTGCAGAGTAAAGAGCTCGAGCAGTCATTAGACCGCACGGCAGAATATCTGCTTTCTGTTCAGTCTGAACACATCTCAGTTTGAACCATTCTCAGATGCAGACGTTGTGGACAAACACCATCCTGACCTATAGCTTCACATTTCCATGCCAATTTGTGCCGCTACATAACAAACTCTCTCCTCTCCTTAAACCCTTTTTCTCGCTCTCTACCGTCCAGCAATGTCTCCGACTCCTTGCTGTGCCACTTCTACCGTCACACTTTTGCTTTTGTTCTGCTGCCTTGTTCTCACTGAACACATGCTAACTAGATTGTTAGCTGCTCTCCGACCTTGAAGAATCCACCACAATCTGCCACAAAGCTAAGATTCAAACTAGACTGAGATATCTGAGACATCACACCAGCATGGTGGTATCCTTAAATGATCTCTGCCTACTGAACATAAGTCATGGACAGCTCCTCTTCTCTCTGTCCTCTTCCCCACACACTTCACGGCCACCGTGATGCGGTGGAATCTGGTTATCCCTCCCTTAAGCACTCCTCTCATCTTTTATGCTCGGTAGAGGCCTTGGGATGCTTTTAATCACTGCTTACAGCTTTGTAACTCGCTGCTAAAGTGGATTCTGGTATTGGGATATCATTAGCAGACCATTATCGCTGTGCCAGCGTCATTCAGGAGCTGCCTCTTTACAATTTATTGTGTCAGCAAACTCGGCTAAGTTCTCCCGTCTGTTTATTAGAATTATTTGTCACTTTCAGGTGATTTTAGTTTAGAGTCCTTATTTCATCTTGCCACTAACAATAGAAAATCCATTGTATTTATTTCGGAGTTGTTCTTGTCTGAAGTAGCTCACGGTGACACGAACAGGAGCTCAATGTTGTCTCTGTTCGTGAGGAATGACAGGATGTTAGTAAGTGCTTGCGTGGCGTGTAGGTGTTGTTTCTGAAATGGTGTGTTTCCAGCCTGCAGCGGTGGACGGCCGGTGACTCCGCTGTGCTGACTTCACTGTGGAGTTTATTTGACCACTGTAGGGTCAGAACAGAGAAGAGGAGCGGGAGCGCCATGGCTGAGCTGGAGTGTGGAGTCTAACGTTGGCTTGGAGGTATTGTAAGTAGGAGCCGGTTCCTTCGGTGCCCTGTAGACCAGCAGCAGGGTGTGGAACTGAATGCAGATTGCAGCAGGAGGGGAGAGTCAGTGTGGGAGAACCAGACAGGAAGGAGCAATCTGGACTTTCTGCAGAGAGCCTGTGGGAGATACAGAGACTTCAGGGAGGAGGAGTCGCTGTGGAGGAGATTGTTGATAAGAATTAGCAAGTCTTGCCACTCGGCAGCCATCTTGGCAATGCCAGGCAGTCATTTGGGTTCAGACCAGGCCTCTATCGAAATGAATGACCAGAGAGCCATAACTTGACTATAAATACTCATAAAAACTTTTGAAGCTGAGGTGAATTTCAAATATGCGCTTGTTCGTGCAGTAGCACGATTGGCAGATGCGTCACCCAATTGGCGTTGGTGGGCGTCAGTCGTCTGCTTCTCCGGGGGAAGAGACGGGATATGTGTCCTTCAACCACCATCTCCAGCGTTATTCAAATGCTTTAAGTGGATCGTCTCCTCTCTCGTGACGTCTCACGGGGTCACTCATCGAGGTTCACCGCTGTCTGAGTTGGCATTTCCACTGCAGTGTTGTCAGTGGTAATCGTCAGGTCTTAGTGTGGGCGTCTCATCTATCAGGGCCCATTTCATGAAAGCAATTTGTGAGCACTTCCACACAGTGGAAAATCGTGCTAACGAGATATTACACAAACGTCTGTCGCTCTCAGATTGGAGGGCTCTCACATGGTCGTTCACTGAAATATCTGCAGTTTGTAAGTTCTGCTCATTCTGAAGCGTGGAGCTGCAACCATTTGATTTTTTGTTCTTGCAGGTGCTGTTGTCAAACAGGCTCCAGTCGAGAGGATGTGTAGTGAAGTTAAACACAAATTGGAGCATGATGTTCGTCTGTAAAGCATAAACCAGTGAGTCATTTGAATTGCAAAAAGTTTGGAGTGTTATGTTAATTTTGTTGCTTTTTAATCACGACGAATGACAATCGACGCCGGTTGTTTTCTGCAGCTTTCGAGTGCAAATGCAGAGCGAAGAGTTTGAGGAAGAAGCTGATTTTAAAGTATCTTCAATTTCTGCACTTTGATTAAAAAGAAACCCGTGTCTCAGGAGCGAAAACTGTTTGTTTTTTTGTTTTTTTTTTTATAATTAAAGTTGGATTTAGCGATTATGGAGAAAGACTAACGATATTTGAACGCAGCAGCCAAACAAATGAGAGCTTGATCACCCGACCTGAAATAACGCCCGGATCCTCTGTGAGCGCAACGATGCCTTTCTACGGGACGCTTACTAAACATGTAACCAAGGAAACAACCGTGTGAAAGAGTAACACAAACTCAGCTCACATCAAGTGCGGCGCGCTCGAGTTGGTTTCAGACATAACAAACAGAACACGTGTCGAGTTCATGTTCTGGTACTTTCTCGGACTCGGCCTGGTTTGGACAGAAAAAATGCGCTGACCAAAAGAGAAATATGATTCAGAGCATCTGCTTCCAGATAGTACGTCTGTGGAGGTCACACGGGAGAAACAGGAAGTGCAGGAAAAATATTATGATACCAAAAAAGTTATTTACTCAGTTCTAGAAGAGCTGGTTCCTCCTTTGCTGATTGGCTCGAGTCGTGTGACAATTCTCCGTCTTTGATGGCTGTTTTCAGAGCCGAGCTGCGGACGAATGCTAGATTTTTTCCAGCGCACAGAACAGACCAAAAGGAGATAACACGAGAAATGACGACTGCACTTACAGCCTGAAAGCTTTTTTTCAAACCTCATCCATTCTGATTGTTTCTAAATTTTTCTAAAAGACAGCAGCTCGCCGTCATGATATACAAAGACTGTCTGAAGTGTCTCAATCCTGCAGATGTTGAGTGTGTTATAACCACAGAACTTGTATGATGACCTGAAGCTGTTCAGTGTGCACACACACACATACAGGTACCATCAGCTGGAGAAGCAGCGTTATGCTGCCTTTATTCTCTGACACGTACACACCCACACAGAGAATAGAGTCTTGAGCAAACAACATAAAAAAACAGGCAAACAAAAAATATTTAATGTGATGTGTTCAGTGTGAGATGGTGTTGTGTGTATAGGCTGCGAGAAACAACATACATTATTTCACAGAGCGGTTGTTGATGAGTAACACAGTGTGTCTTCATTCAAAATACATTCTGTATGTAAAAGTCGATGAAGAGGGTTCATCTTCATGAGGGCAGAGACAGAGGGGTTAAAATGATGCGAGAAATGAGATGACAGTGGTTTGTATACTGCTGAGAGCTGTGAGCGTCGTCAGCCAATATAAGGCTGGAAACAGGCTTGTTGACAATAGAACGCTCCGCAGGAAGAACTGGTTGTGTGGTTTGAGGGCGACAGGAATCCCAGCTCGACATCTATCCAACCCACTGACAAATAAATGAGGCTGAATGTTCCAACTGTGGAAAATAAACCAGAATTTCTGCTGACATTTTGAATTGATTGCACTGAGAACGAGCTGACCCCACCTGTGCTGCGGAGAGATAAGAGATTTACAATGCGTGCAGGTCTCAGTCAGCAGCACGCGGCTCTTTTCCCCGTGTAAAAATGAATTCAGCATCGGGGAAGAATAACACAATGTTATCCGGTTGCTTCATCTTCTGCCTTTTCCAGATTCTGGAGGGACTTCAAGAGCTGCTTATTTAGGCTGCGAGATGAAGTTATGTTCCCGTGCTATTGTGCGAGAGGGCCACCTGAGTTTATGTGCGCCGGAACAGGGAATGTCACAACTCTCAGCAAGAGAAGATCAAAGCCACACCTCTGGGCTTTGTTATATATTGAGTTAACTTCCAACGCTCACGATACATCTCTCTCCCTCAGCTCTTTCCCCTTTTGGCAAAAGAGCGAATTAAACTCGACTTGTGTCATCATACGCAATCCGTCTTCATTTGTTAATGCGTCAGGGCCGGCTGTTACCGCATCGAGAGCTGAAACCAAGCAACGCGGCCCGCTTCACGGCTCGTCATACCGCCAGGGCTGTCGCCGAGTCCTCAAGGTCTCTCACAACATCTCCTCTTTTCAGATTTGTCACGGCAGTAGAAGAGAGAGCAAAGCAAGCCTGAATACATGTTGGTACACGATGTGTGTCGAGCCCGTTTTATCACGACCTGAAGGTCAGATTGTTCCGTATAAATTGCACAGTTCCAAAACCTTTTCTTCTCATGTTTACTTCTCTTTGATTGATTCAGCTCGCCTGACAAAAAGGAGTGAAATGAATCATCCTGGCGGAGACGAGGAGGAGTGACAATCCACCCAAAATTCGTTTTGTTGTCAGATGTTTCATTGACGTGCATGTTTACAGCTGGGACAAAACATAAATACAGTAATATATCATATCACTCCCTCTTGTGATACAGTAACGATACACTGGTGCCAAATATTTCTGTTCAAACAAACACACTCAGATTCTCCTGACAGTCTGACTGAGTCAATACTTCCTGACTGCACGTGGTGGAGCTCAACAGATGAATGTGGGTAAAGTGAACAGAAGTTAAACTGGAAAGTTTTTTGCTTTAACAAAAATATCCCGGGAAAATAACAGCAGATTGGAAAAACCAGTCTGGCCTCCATTCAACTCAATCATCAGAATAAATGTTAGCTGACTATGTTTCTGCAAATCCACATATAAACTCAAAGTGAACGTGTCTATGTTGCAACTTTACGTTTGTCTAGGTTTAATTTTCTGTTGGTCCTTTGACACAATGCTGCACTAATGTTAGTTTTAGGCACAAAACACACTTGATCAGGGTTTGGAAACACTGTTGGCTCGGGTTAAATTACCTCTTTAGTCACCACAAACAGTTGCAGAGTGCAGCACCGCAGGCTTAAACTCACCTGTAACAACACCACAGGCTGACGTGACAGTCAGGTAATAAACATGATATAAATACCATACAGCAGGTTTTTTACACATGTCAACATGATGCACCGCCTTCGACGATTACTGTACAAACTTGGACGTATCTGTGGTCTGCAGAAATGTTAATGCTGACATCATATCCTGGCGACTGGGCTGCTGCACGATCGACTAAATAAATGAATAAACTCACATTTTGTCCTGTGTTGTTGGTATCAACAATAACACCACTCGATACCACTTGGGACGGGAGTTTTCTGTTCTGACAGGAAGTTGGGACATTTCTTGCCGTGTTTGTGGCAACTGAAGCAAGTAATTTAAGCCAAAACATGAGGAATTAATTTAAATATAAGACGTGCAGACATGATGATGATGATGATGATGGTGCCATGTATGTCAGGATCACTGATTGTAATGTATCATGATTTACTCACCTCAACACCGCACACAGAATTATGGTCTGATATTATTGTTTTTTTATTTCCCCCGGAAAATTTATAGTTTTAAAGTAGTACAATCATTTACTGACCTCTGGATCAATGTCAGCTTGCGAGCTGCGTTATCACAACATCAATATGGTAATAAAGAGGAATACACGTGTCATTAAAGGAGAAATCATGAAAATTGATTCTACCATGGATATATTTTGATTTACTCAGAGAGGGGAGGGATCGTTTGACTGCAAAGTGTTTTTCATAGAAACAGTTTGGATAGAAGGTGATTCAACGTGGAGCCACAAAGGCCGTTACCATGACGATACACACCAGAATTGAATCCTTCGTCACCTGATGAAGTTTTGGGTAGGTTGGGCTCGGAGTGTTTTTCACGGCGTAGATAAGAAATGAATGCGGAGCGTCTGACTGCTGCTTCATGGATCCCATTTGTGACATTTGGACCGAGCGTTCGACGAGATGGATGAGCATTTGTCTCTGCACTGTTTGTCAGTGATCGATGAACAACCAGAATTATGTTAAAACTGAGTATTATTAGAATGAAAGTGCTGGACGGTCATTATTGTGCTGCTTCTAGTCCTTATTTTAAGTTTGTGTCTTTTGAATATGAACACAGTGTTTAAACTAAACCGAGTTCACCTTGATGTTTAAAAAAAACAAAAGTCTGGGTAAAAATCTGAATTTACAAATACTGTTAATGTGCAGCATGAACACTGTGCACAGCAGTTTAGCTATCTATTGTTCTTTTTACTTAGTGTCTGGTGCATAATCAGCAGCTGCTTTCTCATTTTTCTCCCCGCTTTCTATCAACAGAATCATTTTTTACAAACAGTGAACCTTCCAGGAGACTTTGCTTCACCGCAGTAATCAGTTTCTTCTTGCAGCAGGAAACTATTCAATACGTGGGCACAGAAACATTTTGTGAAAGTCGGCTTAGATCCGACTCTTTTGGTGAAAATCAATACAAACTAAAAATAGATAATGAGCCTTATGTAAAGTAACTGCAATGAGTCTCAAAAAGCCTTCTTGAAATCTGATCATTATTATTTTCCCTTATATTAATCGTCTCTCAGGCAGCACATTAATGAAGGTAAAACTTTTGTTCTGAACTTAAAGCTTTAAAGGTGAACGTGTCCTTCACTGTCTTCAGTCTCTGCCTCTGTCAATTGTCTTTGCATGGTCAGTGTAGCAGCTCAGGATTTGCAGTCGGACTATAATACGCTGCTGAGGGCTTTTTGAGGTTGGATCAAATGCTTGGCTTGTGCCTAAACAATTCTGAATCAAAGTCCCTTTAATTGCCCATTTCTATAATCAGAAAGTGTCATGTGCGACTAAATCACAGAGAAGCAGAGACTCACGCTACACACTGTGACCCGTTTGGACCCTCACAGCACACACAGTGCAACACACACTGCAGCTGAGTTTACATGAACAGTCTGTGGTTGAGGTTTTGTTTTAGTTGATTAAATCCTGATTTAACAGTGGAGGAAGAAATGTTCTGTTCTTTCACTTAAAGCTGCTTCAAGGAACCTTTTTGTGTTGATTCTGGCCGTAACGTTTGAATACAGAGCAGCTTCTTTATTTTCCTCAATTCATCCTCAGAACTCCACCAGTAGTAATTTGTTTTGATTTTATGACACTCCATTATCCGTCAGAATCTGACCCGGTGACGGGCATTAAGAATAACTATAATAACACAATCTTCTCTCTAAAAGGCAACATTAACATCAATTATCCAATTTGTGCTGAAAAGGTAAAACTGGGAAAAAAGCAATGTAATAAAACACAGTCAAAGTCAAAAGTTCATCCCAGTGCTTAGTAATTTTCACACTGACAGAAAAGAAGTTTCTGAATTTAATCTGTGGTTTGCAGAAATCATGGATGTGTTGAGACTTTTCTTTGGATGTAATTTGCAGTTTTATCTTGTGACAAAGCTTAAGGGCTGATTACGTCTAGGTGCTAAAACCACTAAGTTAGAGTGTTAGATCATATATTGTTCACCACGAGGTCACGAGGTCATGAGGTATCCAGTGGTGTCACACTAAAACTTACAGATTTGAAGCGCAGACTTGAACTGTGGTCACTGGCTTCTCATCTATAATTCCTCCCTCATCCACCGTAAGTCAGGTCGTAACGTGAACATTATGTCACATGTTTGGTGGAAATGTCAATATTGTATGTGTGACACTGTGCGTGAGTGTATCAGCGGTTTGTAGAAACACGAACTGCCAACAACAAATTCTGGCAGCTGAGCTGAAAGTACATAAATGTAGGATCTGAATCAATGCAGCAACATTTTCTTTTCTTTTTTTGTTTTTGTTCTATACATCCTTCTTCTTCTACATCACTCTGTGGTGCCTACGTTACCCATCATGCACCTTGACCATTATCGGTTTGGTCGTTGGCGTCACAGGCAATTTGTCCGGTATTTCGCAGCTCTCCTGGAGCCACAAACCCAACTTCCATCTATCCATTTTCTAAACCATCTATTTCATCATGAGAAATAGGCAAAGACTCGCTGAGATGTCACCAGTCCGTCACAGAGGTAACAAACACAGACACACAAACACATTCACACCCACAGGCAATTTGTGTGTCTCCATTTCACTTATTCTGTCTGTCTGTGGTCTGTGGCAGGAAACCCACGCACACGCACCGAGAACATGAAACCTGCCGGCTGCGAGGTGACAGAACTAACCACAGAGCAGCCGCGCCATGCTGACATTTAACCTGAGCTTCTGTAGTTAAAAGTAAATGTATCTCTCCACCTGCCCTTTGTACCTCCACACTCCCACTTTCCACTGCACCATTTCAGTGTCAAACTGCTGCCTGGTCCTGTTTGTCTCCTGCACATCTGTGGTGGAAGAACACGCTTCTTTCTCGCCACAGAAAGGCATTTATTTGCATTTTAAAGCACGCTGCTCATTTCACAAAATTTCACGCGTACAGAATGAAATTCACAAAATAAATAAAACACCCACATGAAGCAATCGACGGTCAAGAGTTCTTTCTCCTGCATTTAAATTAATAGTCTCACTCGTCTGAATTTCTTATTTATTGTGCCAGCATTCAGAAATCCATGGACACCAAGTTATAAATAGCATTTTTGAGTTCAGCATCTGATGCCTGACTGAGGCAACAGCTCGTACACTCACATGTACAGTCGCATCAGTTGACAGTAATGATTATCATCGTCTTGTACTGGTGACCAAAAACAGCTGTTCATACACACAGATTGTCTCGTCATGTATGGGATACATACAGTAGATGATAATGGGTGCCAAAGTAAATACATATTTACTAAATCCCGGACATACAAGTAAACTACCCTGCTGGAAAACCCAGCATAGACCAGCTGGGTATGGTTCATAAAAATTTGTATGACATTGTGATAAAAGAAACTACAATCTGAGACCTGGGAGCACATCGACATAACTAAAAAGACATCCAACTGTGCCACAGGAACGAGAAGTCAAGTGATCATATGAGTTTAAACAAACATCTGGGTTAAACAAACATTACAGCTCAACATCCTGTTTCAACTACTGGCAGCATTGCAGGTGTTTCCAATTTTGGTTTTACCTCCAAAAAAAGAGGAAGCTAATGTGGACTTATTGTTGGTTTGCTTGCAACCTGCATGAACGCCATCTCAAGCTCAACACGTCTTTTCATCTGTGCAAAACATGTGCAACACCTTAATGTAGTTTTAGGACTGACTGTCCCGCAGTTTCATTGCATCCTGAATTTAAACATTGTTAGATGAACCAGCATATGACCCAGTGATTAAAGCATAATTACATCTTAATTCAGAGAGTGCAGAAGGAAGTCAGCAAACATGACTAAACATAACGTGAGTAGAACTTTAAACATCACTTTGGTTTGCAACGCCTCACACGGGGCACCATGCGCTGTGTTCTGCATCACACGAGGCACAATTAAGTAGTGTTCATTCTATTAATTCTGGCAGAACAAAAGAAGAAGGAAAAGTATGATATGAACAAGAGAAAAAACAATATTAAGTATAATAAATAAGAAACAGTGAGCCGTTCAGACGTTTCCCCTCCAGTCAGCAGTCGACATTACAAAACATAAACTCGGAACCATGGAGGTGACCTCTTCAGATCGCTGCTGCAGTCAGGTTGATAAACAGGAGTGAAGATAAATCCTGTAAAGTTCAACGGTTCTGATCGGAACAGAACCCAAAGTGACTCCAGGTGTTTATTCCTCCACGTTAGTCTGTATAAAGGGATTTTGTGAAGGTTAATACAAGCAGTTTCCTAATGGTTTTAATCATGTTTTCAATGTTTAACTAACCTCAACCAAGCAGTTGACTAAACTTAACCATTTTACCATCGAGGTGACAGATCGCTTATATGATTCAATGGAAGACTGAAAAACAACCTATTTAACTGTTTTTTTGTTTTTTTAAAGCCGCTGCCAGAGAAACGAGGCCTGAATGTTTCCCTTGAAAAGACGTAAGCAGAAAAATATATGATTGAAGGGAGACCCAGAAGACCTTATCAATTAATGAACAAATGGAGCAATCAGATCTTTTGATAAGCAGCTAATTTATGTCAAAATTTATGTAACTACATTTGGGTTGATTAAAGCTAATTGGAAGGCAAATTTTAGTTAATAGTCCAGCAAATATAGATGTTTGGAAAAGTAGAAAACAGAGTGAAATGGTAATTAAAATCAGACATATTCACTTTTGATTAAATGTTCATTTCAGTGATGCGTATACACAGTAATCTGAAACGTGCCGTACGAACATGCTTTACACAAATGAATGAAAAACATTTGAATTAGAAAGAGCAGAAAAGCTAAACTCGACTCGTTCTGTACTTTACTGTGTGTTGCCTTTGGTTTCTTGGTGACACGGTGAAATGGCTGAACACTTATAGGGCTCATTTTGAAAAACAAACTGCGGCACAAATAATAAGTTCCTCAGAGGAAAGTAGTTCCTGAAATGTTCCCCTGCATTTCAAACAGTTTCCTGTGGGGATGTGAAGTTCAGCTCCACCTGAGTTTTTAAACCTTGAGCACAACAAACTACAGTGATTGATTATTTTATTTAAAAGGCCATCAAAGAAGTGAAAAGTTATTTTGGATTCCTTCATCTCCTCAAGAGGGATCCACAGATGATTTTTAAACATTACAATCGTATCTATCCCAAACAAAAAAGATTATATTAAATAAGTCAGATTTTCTTTCTCCACTGTTTATCTCTTGAAACGACTCACGGCTCATTCTTTGTGATGGGAGGTTTTTCTTTCTTCCCCTCTCCTGTGACGACCTGGCAGAGTGCGGCTCATTAGTCAGATGAGGATCACCTGTGCTTGATGACCTGAAGCATCTAAAAATTGGCCTGCACACAACGTCTCCTCCTCGCTCTGCTCCCCGCCGTCACTCTTAATTAATGTTTTTGGTTGTTTTCTGTTGCTCGGTTTTGTTATTGTCACTTTAATTTTACCCCGGCCTCTTGTGCAGCCTCTCCCTCTTTTTATTCTGAATTCTGAGGCGGTTCATGACACAGATCAGTTCAGGTCGAGTTAAACCACTTTTACCACCGGTAATGGCAGCATCATTATTTTTCATGTTTACTGCAGGAAGTAATTTGAACTATGTTGTCAGTGTGCTGCTCCACTAAGAGGTTAATTATATTTAAAGCATTACTCGAGCATCTCAGTGTTCTACTTGAATAATCGAGACTCACAGGTGACAGAAATGGTCACAATTGGTGCAGAAGCAGCCGACGTGTGCTCTCTTTTGTTCCCTTTTATGGACCAACCGACAAAATAAATGTCCCTGTATGTTCCAACTTTAAAACTGTTAAAGTTGAATATGAAATGTGACACAATGCATGTTTTGGCTTAAAATACCTGTGTGTTGAAGCCACTAACACAACAGGAGATGGTGCTGAGGCCTCCTTAGTAATATCCAGTGTGTTTCATATTTAAAAAAATGCGTTGTCAAATATATCCAGCGGTGTCTCACTTCCAGATGTTGAGTTGCTGTCATTGGCTTGGCAGCCTTCTCACCTATAACTCAACCTATATAACCTATAAGTCAGGTAATAAACATGGTGATAAATCTGTGGTTGCAGGAAAGTTAACTGCCAACATTTATCCTGGCGACTGAGCTGCAAGTTCCCCGAAATAAAACACGAATAACAATTTGTACAGAAGTTCCCCTTCAGAACAATCCATGTGTGACAGCTGATCAGATTCTTCATTCAGCTTTGTTGCGTCTGCTTTCAGAATCTGTCAAACAAATCACTGCTGAAAAATAAACATCTGCCAGGAATACAGTCAAAAGGGTTTTTTAGGGACGTGTTGTCGTTTGAGTTAAAATAACTGCTTTCTGTGAGGTTATGATCTCGGTCATGGTTGAAAGAAACCAATCAATGTTAGTATGAGATAGGAAGTGACTTGAATGTGAAAGTGTTATTGGTGATCCATCCATCCACCCAGTCCTCCTCCCATATGTCCTCATAGTCATAAGTGATACAGCCACTGGAGACGATGAAACCTGAACAATGTTTCTTCGTCTTCAATCATCAACATTAACTTGGAAAACTCTGTCTGGTGTTGAATTTAATGTGATCTGATCAAACTCTCTCAGTCATCTGATTTTTAACATTTTTTTCTTTGTTTGTTTTCTTTTGTTTTTAATTGCAAAATTATTTCGCTTTCAAAAATCTACATTTGACCGCAGTGTGGAAAAAATTCTGTTTGACTGCAAAACAAAGACGCAAAGGTAACTTTGATACACGTCGAGGAGCAGAGCTGACTGCAGAGGATGCACCTGGATTGAGTTAAAGGTGTTTTGTTTGTTGAATCTTTCGACTTCAACTACTGAAGTAGTTTCTGCAATTTTCTCATCGAACCACAAACATTTAAACTAACATCTTGTAACAAGGCTGAGCAGAGCAGCAGCTACAGTCCTCTTCACAGGATGTGTTCAGGCAGTCTGTCCAAGGTTTCACACACTTATTCTGTGAATTGTTGCAGCAGATTTTTGCAATGAAGTTGCCGGAGCAAGTGAGAACTGCAAAACAGAATAAATACTAACTCACACACTCACACACACACACACACAGAGTTTATCAAGCAATCAGGCAAACATGCTTCTATCACTCTTGCTTTGACTTGTGTTGCACATCAAATATTAACTTCCTCACCTCTATTCTTTCAGTACTTGCAATAGCTCTGCAGGAAACAGTCTCTGGCACAGTGATTGTTCGTGCATTTCAGCAATTCTGCAGCCGCGTTTTGCTGCAACAAAGTGTTCATCAAGCGACGACTTTTCTTTGTGTTCCATCACGTGCAAAACAGTTAAGCTTTCATGCAGTAATTGTATTGTGCGATCTTTTTCGGTGAGGTTGTCGGTAAGTGTGAGACGTTCTTCGAACACATTTCTGCATTTTCATTCGCAAAATCCTGGAGGGATGGGTTCAGGTGATCACCAGGATAAAATGTTGGCAACTAACATTTCTACAAACATTTCTGATACCGTCACAATTGGACGTGTCATGTTGACATTTCTACATGGAACACTGGCAGTGATACCACTTTTTAACCAAAATTAGCAGGTTTGCACAGATTTTTTAAACGCGGCTACACCTGCAAAAAAAATGACGCTATTCCCACAAGCAAGACAGCATCTGTTTTTATCTGAAGCGTTACATTGTGCGTAATGAATGTGCCGGATATACTTTTTTGAGCGTCACAACCCCAGAGACATGACTCGTTTCAGTGTGATAAGTTGAGCCATTTGGTCAAGTAACATTGGGAAAGTCTATATGAGCCATCATCCCACTTTAAGTTAGCCAGGAGCTAAACCAGAAGTTAGCCGGCTCGGAGGGCGATCCAGTTTTTTTTCACAGCCAGGAAGTCAAACTTTTCAGGCCTCTAAACACCAGTGAGCATCTTTCATGGCATGACCGTGGCTCCACCTCCAACACTGTGTCCAGTAATAAATGGTCCTTGATGGATGGCATCTTTCTTAAATAACGCGACACCATCGAATGTTGATAACGTGTCATCACCTCACGCGGCAGGAATTAACGTGTTCAGTCATGTTTTACGTTCAGAGACGAGCCGAGCTGAGGTGATAAAAACCCGAATCTACTGCAGAACCAATTGACCCGTGTGTGGATGCAGAGTTAACACTTTCTTATTGTACACAAAACCCTGATGTTAGCAGGTTTAAATGGGATTTTAGACCAGTGGAAAATGGGTATAAGAATACATTACATCTCTAAAGCTAACTGGAACTCAACATTTCCAACGATTTCAGTCGTAAATATTTGTATATCAGTTGTTTTATAAAGCCCAAACAGCATTGCAGAGGCACTCGGAGCTTTTTCCTCGTCAAAGTGCTCGCTGCAGTTAATTTATAGTCCTGTGTTAAACATTTAGATGGCTGTCCTCCTCTCCACTAAATGCAAAGGCCTTGATGTTTAATAGCACGATTGTGCGTGCTTCCAATCTGTGGGTGCGCTGAGCATCCAGGCAGAGCGATCCATTGTAATATTCAACGAGACGGGTGCACAGTGCGGTGATTCACGAGGAGCGGTTAAATTCATCCATGTCAAGTTACGCACGCTGCGCCGTAAAATCAACTGATCTTATCCAGAGGGTTTTATCAGGGCAGAGCAGTTCATTCATTAAAGGGGATGAATTATGAGGTCAGATGCATTTTGAATGAGTCTCCCCCTTCGTTCTAATGAAGTGGTTTGACCCAGGAATTCATGAGAACGTGTGCTATTTTAAAGGTGCGCAGAACGTCTGCCAGGATGAAACTGAGCCCTGATAATCTGCACCTGCAGCCAACCCACTAAGTATTTACCTCAAGACGATATTGGTTTAACTCCCTGAATGTGTGTCTCTGTGTTTATGTGTCACGCCGTCTGTTTGAGGAGGAATAACTGCCAAGAAATCGTCCCCAAGAAAAGAGGGACTGTTTTCTCTTTATTCTCACTGCATCTAAAACTGTTTCAGTGGGGATTATTTATACAAAGGTGTTCATGTAAATGCCACTTCAGGAAACACAAACGAGCTGCATTTCTTTACTTTGTTTGGTATATTTTCATGATTCACTCAAAGTTTAAATCCTCCTTAAAAGGATTTAATGTATATCAAAGTCGAATTGGCCAACAAATCATCGACCATAAGTGTCGGTAAGCTTTTAAGTAGCACCTGTTCCTGCACATCACATCTCCGGCTCTCATTTCCCTGCAGAGTTCAGGTTGGCAACAAATGATCAAGTCTTAAACGTGATTAACATGAACGGTTTGATTTGTTTGCAGGCTCACAGCTGGAGGGGAGAGTGAGCTACAGGCTGTGATGCATTTTGTGTGTTTTAATCTGAATCAACTTCTCTGCTTTTTAAATTGTTGGCTGTAATAGTGTTTTTATGTTTGCTCCAGGAGCCCTGTGGTCCTCCAGGGATTACACCATCTCAGGCTTTTTAATATAACAGGCCTATTTACAGAGGATTGTCCCTTTCCCTCGTTTATGTGTTTAATGAATAGTTATTGCAGGATTACTGCTGCTATTTGCTTTGCTTTTTGATTTATTGTACACAGTTTGCAGGGAACTGTGTGTATAATTTCATAGATAAATTGTTGTTTTAAACCAAACTTCTCTCTTTTAAATTGTATCTTTATCGGAGCGGTGGAATGCTGTGACGTTATGCATATTTAGACAGGTGAGATGGCAGGTGGGTGTTAACCTGCCTTTGCCTTTAATTCACTATTTTAACTGTTATCTGTCACAAAACTCCTGCTAAGATCGCTCTTCATGTCTGACCTCTTTACTGCTCGCTGAAAAAGGTATATCTTTGCCTCCCGTGGTGAGATAGTTGGAAGTGTCTTTAACACGTCATATATTCACATATTCTTTATGTCTCAGGTGGAAGAAGGCAGACTGCGGTGTGACTTCTGTAAATTAAATGAAGTGAAAAGAAACATTATCATTATCAAGTTTCTTACACCTACACACACCTCATCTGGATCCTTGTCTTCGACAGATGTGCTCCGTGCTGGAAGATCAAGTACAAGAGAAAATAATACCTCCATGCAGGTAAACTGGAGGCTGGAACGCCGTGACGGAACTGTTGTATGACTGCGAAGAGGAAGTGTGCACATAAATCCACTGCGACTTTGTGACACGCCGTAAAAAAAATCATGTGTCATTTATTTAACGCTGTCTGTGTTTTACGACTGCGCAGGAAGAGACAATGTCACATGACCGTCATAGTCAAGGGGACCCTTGTTGTCACGGTAACGACAATAAACGTGTGGTTAACGTTGTGAAACGGTCGCACGCCGGTGAGGTTTCAGCGCCGGCGTTACTTTGGTTGGTTTGGGTTAAAATAAGGAATTGAAGTTACCTTACATTTCTTCAATTTGCAATTTTCTTTAGATTGAATATTTTATCTGTGACATATTTATATGGTGAGGTGAAGGCATAAAAAAACACTTGCTTCAGGTTAAGCAAACATCAGGTTTTGGTCTGTTCTGGTGGCCACACACACGCCTGAGGATGTTCAGATTTCCAGTCAAATATATTTGTTTGTCGTGGAAGTTGCTTCGAGTTCTCCGTAAACAAGCGCGATGTTGAGGCGCAGTTTCAAACCTGATGTGATACGCAGTTCATAAACATGTAATCTGAACATGATATGACACATTTTGCCATTTGGCTGCAGAAATTGTACACATGCATTAATGTACTCGTTGTTTTGTTGATCCTCGGTATTTAACATCACACTTTTTCCCCTAATGTAAAAAAGATCTAATTGTTTTGAGTAACAGGAAGCAGCTGTTTCCCATCACTTTATATTAAATCATCCGACAGCTGTCACTTCACAGTTTCGCTGTCGTTTCGAGGGTTTTCTAAAGTTAGATTTTTTAACGACAGTAAACATCAGCGTGCAAGAACATCTTCCCTGCAGCATCATCAGGTTTATTTACACATTCAAACAATGCAACTGTTCACATACAGAATCATTTAACGCCACAGATTTAACATGATGATCTGAAACAAAGCATCACTCCACCGTCTGCTTTAGGAAGCGGACCTGTTTTATCCGTAGGTCATCTGTAATGAACACAGTGTGAACACATGTATAAGAAATGTGTTCACATAAGAAGCTGAATGTCTGAAATGAAGGTTGTAATGATTCCCTTCCTGCAGCTCCTGTCAGGATTACGAACACGCTCCTTTTTTTCTAGGAAAGGAAACCGTGAATAGAAGCTGCCAAAACAAAACACATGAAACTAGTCCAACTGTTATATTTATTCACAGGATGAACAGTACATCCAGGTATGTCACAGATTTAAATGTTCTGATGCAACACCTGCTTCAACTCTCACTTTACACATCCAAAAAATACCTTGCAGGGAAGTTCAAACGTACATTTACTCCCCTGTGTGATGAAACTGAACCAATTATAACAGATTTATAGTGTGAACTGTCAGTTTAGTACACTACCACGGATAAAACTGCATGTCTGCGAAAATGAGAAGAGCAGAATTTCGCGTGAGAAGAATTCAGTAAACGACAGTTTTCTACGCACGGCTCTCATCACACCCAACCTCCAGCTGTGCTGCATCGTGCTTTTGGATGTAGTATTTCTCTTTATCATTAATAAAAGATTTAAAAACATGCAGAGAATGTTCAGTAAGAAAGTTAACTTTTTGTTGGTATTTTGTAAATTATGGCTGTGTTTCATGCTGCGGCGATCACAACGGCACAGACGCTCACTCATCTGTGGCTCTTTCATCTGTTGCCCACTCTTTAGTACGACACGCACTGCACTGTTTCTGTACCAAACAGCTTCTGAATCTTTTCAGACTGAATTTCCCCGTGGACAACGAGCAGTACTGTGTCAGGTCATGTGAGCCGAAACCTAAGGAACCCACTGCAGAGAGAAAGGCCTCTCGTGTAGCCAGATCAGAGCTTCGCTTTCAGGCATCCTGCCAGGACAGCTGCACCCGTTTGGAAGACTTGCAACCGCAGCCATGAGCGCCTCAGAGGAGCGACTGATGCATGGATATCCCCACCTAACCTGAGAGAAGAAGCAGGAAGAGGCACAGACGGGCACAGAGAGGAGACCACTCCTTTATATAAGAGAAGCTGCCTTATGGTCAACAGGTAAACTCTGATTTCCTTATCGGTCACAAAGCATCGCGCAGCACAACTGTTTGTACTGTTTGTAGCTGTTGACCTTCATTATTTCTGACTGTTTGCCAAATCACACGACGAGCCAACAGCACATTCAAACATGATCTCAGCCGCTTCTGGACGTCCATTAGTTACAAGTCATTTGCAAAAACCACTTTATTCTGGCAGAGGGGTTGGATGGATCTTAAATAAATGTTGGCAATGTACAGCTCAGCAAACTTCAGATATGTTGGTACTATACATGTCTATTATGTTTGAGGAATTAACATTAAGAATCAACACTGTAAGTTCTGGTTTGGTTAGGACACAAAACACTTTGGGAAAAGATCATTTTTCTGTCGCCACAAACAACACGTGCTTGAAAGATTCTCCAAAAATGAAAGTGAAAGTGAGCTGTGACGCTCCGACCTCACTGGAAAAGGGATTTCAATCAAAAATAGAGAGAATGGTGAATCTACTATTACATGTATATATGGAGCTTTTACGGAAGCCAGCTAAGCTAGCTGACAGGCTAACACGTTAAAAACACTCGTGTGATTACCTGAATGAAAACAAACTGTAAACTATTAACAATATATGCAAAGTGAACTGTGAAATGTGGAGTATTTTATTCTGATAAACTGCCTCCAGTCCCTCAGTGGAAGAGTTGCATTGTGGGTAAAAAACAGTCCATTAGTCCAGCATTGTTCCTTTAATACTGTCTGACTGTTAGAAAACAAATGATCAATACATCGAGGAGAACCAGAGAAATCACCCTTTTTATTCACATGTGCTTCGTCCTTTTCAAAACCCTTCTGTCTACATTACCCACAGTTCAACTCAGCTCATGAGTGACATCACTGGAGGCCATTTATCAGATTACATGCAGCTTCTTCTGGAGCCACGAGAAGCATCACACTATTCTTCACACTTCAGTGCGTCACCCTTTAAGGAAACCTTCCCGACTCTTAACATCACAGTTTATCAAGAAACCACCTCGATGTTTAATGAACATCAGTGTCCGGTGACTTAAAGACAAATTATATAAAACTAGATGTTCTTATTACACGTCTGGGTTGTAAATTTCAAGCTGCTCTGAAACAATTCAGACGGAGGAACGAGGCCGCTCATTTGAATTAGACTGAATCCACTTTTTTTGTATCGCTGTGTTCCTCTTAAATGTCTAAGATTAGACAAAACCACCCTGGGTAAGAACATGAGTTATTCATGAACAGTGGAACTGCACATGGCACCTCGTATTCAAATGAAAGGAGCATCAGATAGATGAATACTAAACGGGGAAGTCAACAGAGGCGTCCCCAGGAAATTTAGGCTCCGAACAGAAGCTCTCCAATGTGAACAACTTGTTCAAATATATATAGAAACATTAACAACCAGAAAACAAACGTCCCAGAAATATTTTACATCTTTGTTAAATTACAGCAATTAGAGAGCAAATTCAGACTAATCTGCAGGTAAACTCTGCAGACAGTAGCATAAATTAAAAACCGGCTATCCCCATTTGTCAAACGATCCAATAATGTTGCTAATTATTTTGCGTCTGCTGCTGTGATTTGGCTCACAAGTGGAAGAAGATGACAAAACGAACCGTGTGGATCCATTTAGACGACGTCCTCAGATGAGACTCTGCAAATAACTGCCTGAATAATTATCAGCGTGTGAATGTGTACGTTCCCACCTCTGCATGAATATTTTAAGAAGCAATGTGTGTGTGTGTGTGTGTGTTTGTGAGTCGTTGGGTTATTTTAAGCGAAACAATTAAACAGCAGATTCCTTCTTCTTCTTCTTCTTCTTCTTCATGTTCTTCTTCTTCCCTCTGGGTGTTTTCCTCAGCGCTTAAATAAACAGGAGGTGAAGTACAGTCGACGTCCTCGTGTAACTTCAGAGTGAATATGAGGACGAAGAAATGTGGGATTTTTATACCAACAAAGGGAAAATAAAGGTACCATGTGGATGACAGACTTACTTGGTTGTTTTGATATTATTTTCATTAGGTTTTAATATTTACTTCATTAACCAACATCATCTTAACGACAGAAGGTCTCATTTGATAACGTACCTTAAATATGAATCCAGAGGAAAAAACACCTGTCATAGCGTCATTAACACGTACATGGAGACACTTTGCATGATAAACATGCAGGAATGTTTTCAGCTCCGTCCTCCTCGTTAGGTTACATTTTGAAGCTGCTTGGTTCGGCACTGAGGTTAGATCCTGTGAATTTCTGCCTGATAGCCTGAGAGCACGTTTTATTTGTAAGATCAAGAGAAAAAATGTTTGTTAAAAAGACAGAAATGATCCACACACCTTATTTATTCAGAAAATGTTTGCATCAGTGTCTGTGATTCTCTGCAGTGATGGTTTTATATTTATGAATAAATAAAGTGGAATTTAACAATTTTTTGTCCAAACAGAAAAACTACAACAACACGCTGAAACCAAACACCATCGTCACCGTACGAGGTTTTACAGCGTCAGTGTTTCAACTGACACAACCAGCAAAGGCACCAAACATTCTGTTTTCACTCGTGTCTGTTTGTTGTTCTCAGGACGGATCTCGGCCCAGAACAGAGCTCGTCAGCTTTTGTTGTGGATCTGGATGAAGGGATCAGGGAAGATCATTTCTCAGGGAACAATTCATGGATCCTGATCACATCTGGCGTATGTAGGTGGCTGGTGTCTATGAGTGAGAACAACTGGATCTGGATGTAACATATTTAAACTTGGTTTATTTGATATTGGATGAGGCTCGATTGAACTGAAGGGGACTGTTGGCCCGCGGCGGAGTCTGCACTCTACTGAACGCCATTTAACTTGTATTTTTCTCCACCTGTTGGCTCGTATAGCTCTGTTTCAGTCTCCACCCACTGCTGAGGTAAACATTTAGATCTTTAGCTTGCTAGCTTCAACTTTTTTAAACCGTGTGTGTCTGCAGTCCGGAGCCGGCCAGGCAACGTACAGCCGGTTTGTTAACGCTCTCTGGGAACAACGATCAGGTTGGCTCAGACTTTCAGGGGCACTATGTAACCTCAGAATGATATTTACAACATTAATTAAGTAATTTTACAAGCTCAGGACATTTATTTGATGAATGCATATCCATAATGAGAGTTTGAATATTAGTTTGCTCAGACGGCTCCTGTCGAGATAAACAACCTAAAACACTGTTCTTGTTTTCTTTTCCGATTCAAAATTCTTCCCCGACTTTACTTTGTGCACTTTTAACTAAACTCAAAGAGGCTAACAGCGCCGGTGAAGCTGCTGAGTGATACAACAATTCTTTGCTATTCTTCTCTCAGTGTCATAATAAAAAATACTGATTCATTCTGGTTTTAAAATGGGGCTTAAGCTACGTGGTAAAGGTTAGAGAACGCTGCCCACAGGCCGGCTGGCTGTCAGTAATTCATGTCATGAACTTTGTGCAACCGACCGTCCGCAGTCTCTCGTCCTCTTTACAGCTGCTCTCACATCGCCTGCTCGGACAGGCCGGCCAGTGTTTGCACATTTAAAGGAGGTCGTCAGGTCACCGGTCAGGAAACGGAGGTCACGTGTGTCATTTTAAGCATTTCTGAGCAAAATGAGCAGTACTCTCTGAGGACGGTCTAAAAGATGAAGATGTTTAAATGAGGAAAAGTACGCAGAGCTGTAATGATCCTCGGAGGTGAAGTCACCAGAACCAGCTGACAGAACCCCGGCAGCTGCTAGCGTCTGTCACAGCGTTGTTAGTTTGTCTCGGGACTCCGTAATGACTTCGATAATGAGTCTGAAAATGCCAATCTTCCACTATTGGCACGTGTTCACCAGAAAGAGACTTCTTGTCCCGCTGACTGAGGCCAAGTCTCACATTCTGCATGTCTTTAATGAGAGCAGTTTGGTTTGGCAGACAGATGCTTTTGGATTGTCGCTGGTCTGATGATGATTGGCCGCTCTGTGTGCTGCTTGTTTCCATGGTGTTGTGTTCTGTTGGCCTAACTTAAACTCAGCTGGACCCATTTGCACCAGCATTCAGGAACTTCTGCCCACACAGAGAGACGGATATTTTGAATGAAGTGCCTAAACATTACAGTGGGGCGGTGGTGCCGCTCCGACACTCGGCTTCGCGTGTTGCTGAGAGCGATGCGGTAACAATGAAACTCCTTATTGTGCACTTGACAATAAACCACTTCTCCATCGTCAGGATGTCTGTGTTACACAGAGCTGTGGCGCCCAGAGGAGTTGATATATAGACCAAATTATCAAGGAAGAGATAAATAAATCTGTTCTTCTACTTTTATGGGCATTTTTTTTTTCTTTTTTTTTTGTCAGCGAGATGATAAAGCTCAGTGATCCTTTGTCAGGCAAAGAATTAGAGCTGTGGGAGAGAAGTGACCTGTATGGATCGGAGAAAAAATAAAAACAGGGCCATCTATTGATTTTTACCTCAGTCTGTCAAGGTCATTGAAATGTCTGTGTAATTGAAGTTCTTTAATGGAGCCGCTGAAATATTTTCAGTCGGACGAGAAGGAAAGCGGCCGGAGGAGATAAACCAGCGCCGTCCTTTGTGCAGATGTATAGTCGACGGAGGGGAAGATAAAATATATGGGAGGGGATTAAAACATTTACATCAATATAAAATGACAAAATGCTGATTCAACCTTTCACACGTGGCCCCTCTATGAATTCATTAATTTTCTCTGCTTGCTTAGTCCTTCACAAGGTCACCATAGATCTGCAGTTCAGACAAGCAGAGAGTCTCCTCGCGTGGCTCGCTGGAGAATCATATTTAATCACATCAGGTTTTGATGTCTCACTGAAACGTTTTAGACTTTGCGTCGTCTTTTTACTTCCGATCCACTGATTCATTCTAATATTTCCATACCACTGATCTCATAACGAGGGGATGGAAATGACGGAGGACTCTCTGGGTTTTCATTTAGAGACTGAAGTTTCGGTGTTGGAGGATGTTTTTTACATCCTTCTGATACTTTTCACAAGATATATCGATTATATGATATTATGACATTGTTAGTACTGATGCAACGACGTGAAAGCCACATGAATGCATATGTTATGTTGTTATTTAGTTTAATTATAACTTTGGTAATTTATTTATTTATTTCTTGTCTGAAACAGGATGTTAATCACCGGTGTCTCCAGCCCCTCGTCTTTTAAATTAAAATAAAATGTTTGTTCTTCTGTAGAACCTTTTTAAATAGATGTCAAACCTCGTTAATCTTTTGTTCTGTCATTGTGAACGAGTCCAATGGCTCCAAAGTTATGGTTTAAAGTCTCCGGATGAATCTGATGGATCCTGATGTGATTAAAGAATAAAACTAAATCCTCACAAATCTGGTTTCTTTTGACCTCTCTGAATGAGTCTCCTTTAGTAGAACGGCAACAAATGACCCAACACTACATCTGTGTCCATTAACAAAGCCTCCAGCTGGTGTCTTGATTCTGCTGTTTTAGTCTCACTGTATGTGAGTTTTATGTGTTTTCTAGGTTTCTCTGGTGTCTTCTGTCCAGTGTTCAGTTTTCCCTCCTGTCTTCTTATTTTCCCGCCACACGTGTCTTGGATCTGTTTAATTGGCTGTTACCTGAGTTCTTCCTCAGACTGTTTTCTCTCCACACCTTCTCTGCCTCTCCTTCCTGTTTCCAGTGTTTTTCTGTTTATTCACCTCACCTGTGTTTCTCCCGCCTCACTCCACCTGCACCTGAGTTGTTTTGTATTTCAGTCCTCTCGTTGTCGAGTCATCCGTTGTGTTCCCATGATCCTGCTGTTCTGGTTCCCTGATGTTCCTCCATGTTTATCTGTTCCTTGCATTACCGTGATCCTAATTATGCTTCATCTGTTGTTGTTCCTACCTGCCGTCTCGTGCTTTTAGCTCCACCTTCTCTGCTCAGGTGTAATAATCATGACAGGAGCACCTTTGAAACTGTCCTCACCTTACATGTGTGGTATCCATTATTTCAAAGGCACCAATAAGAATTTAGAAATCTGTGATTTAATTACTTAAAATATCTCTTACGACCAGTTCAAGGTGAAAATAATAAAGCTTCACTTTTTATACAACACAAGCAAAGAAACTTCTCATAAAACTACATGATGCACCTTTAATAATTAACAGCTTCAGTTCTTTTATATATTTTTTCTTTTTTTTTTACTGGAAACCTGTAGCATGAAGACATGTCTTGTTCATAGTATGTTACTAACTTTACTTCACAACCACAAAGAGAACAGCAGAAGAAGAATCTGCCTGTTGTGGAAAATAAAAATAAATGATAAATAGAAAACAGGTGAGTTATTATAAGTCTGAACGTTTCTAACAGACAGAGTAATAAATGAGATGCAGTAATCCGACTTCTTGAGTGCAGTACAAATATCTGGTGTGTGTTATAGTATTTCTTTATTTGATGGTTTGTCTCTGAGCAGATTTATGTTTGCAGAGTGAGTCATCACACCTGCCTGTTACCTGACATCAGCCCAGTGATCCACATGTGTCATTATATACGTTCGGCTGCACCGATCATCTCTTTAGATTAGCAGTTTAATTCCCATCATGTGCGCTTTGATTCAGCAATCGGATGCTATGGATGATCTCTTCATTCATTCCAGGGTGCCAATATGTCTCACATCTGTTCTATGTTGAATTCATAACCTCCTCCTCCTCCTCCTCCTCCTCCTCCTTCATCTAACTTGTCTTTTTATCTCTATTCTTTGCACAGGCATTGTGTCCTCTGGCAGTCTAAGTAGCTCATTGTTGTGGGGAGAATGTTCTCTCATGGGAGCCGTAGCCAGTCAAGAGTGGATTGCTTCAGTGAGATGCATTTTTACTTTGTCTGTCAGTTGTGATGAGGGATAAGAAACGGCGTGTTCTTCAGAGACACGCTGAATCAAATGTGGGTATTGTGAGACGCCTGATAAAAAACACTTCTTTACATATAGTTGTTAAGGGAAGAGTTATGGGAGGATAAAGTTCTATCAATTCCCAAGGTGATGTAAGACTCTGCTGAATGTATACCTGATGTGCTCGCTGCTGTTTATCACAGTCGCCGCGCACTAAATGTGAAATATCGCTGTCCTGCGTGTTGGTCTTTGTCACGTCTTCGTCCGTGATTTGTCTCTCCGCTCTGGTGTCACAGAGAAAAAATTAGTGTTCTTTAATCGACCTCGGTGGAAAACGGCAATCTGAGTCTGACCTTGATGTTGGCGTTTCATACAATAAATGCAAAATGGGCTGAATTTAAACGGTACGGTGCTTCACGTTGACACGTATTCATAAACTACCGGAGGCAGAGCTGTCATGTCAGACACGCAACGTATTATTTAGTCCACGTTCAGGACGTATGAGAAGGACGGCAGAGGTGGAAAAGATTCGATTAAATAAAGAATCCTGCATGTTTGGTGCTGTTTCTGTGAGCTGCCAAGTTTTGAGGATATCAGCTGTAGACAGTTGTGGATTTGTTCATTCATAATTCCTCCATCATTTCACAAACTGTGGTCATCACTTTCATGAGGATCAGGAGCTGGGCATCTCATCCACCGCCAAGGAGAAGACGCTGAAATTCTTCTGTCTTGCTTTTCTGAAGCTCAGTTCCGTCTCGAGGAAGACAGATTTTGGAAAGTAGTTCCAGTTTTCCACCAGTCCATCAGACGCTCTTTGATGAATTCCTCATCAGAAAATGTCCGGCTTCTTCTGGCACTTTTGTGAGCTGAACACAGCAGTTTGTTTTTTACGTGTCCTTCCTTTATTACATAAGTAAGGGATGCCCGACGAGGTGTCCATAATCAGGAGTTAATGGACGACGCGCAGCATTGTTAAACATACTGTCAAATTATATTTACTGTTTGTCAACCGTACGCAATGTTATTGACTTTGAATCTTGCTAGATTTACCGTATTTTCATTTTCCGGTCAAACTCATTTTCAATGGGAGTGCTACGGGCACTTTTACGCTAGCATCAAAATCTCTATTTTTAAAACAGTAAGAAGTCTCGACACAACATGAAACTTTGCTGGTAGTATCACCAGGGTCTCTACACATGAACACGAGCATTGAGAACATTGTTTGTGTACACAGAGTTTACTAAAAAGAAGGTTTTTGAACAGCTCACGTTAGCATTAGCTTGTTCCGCTCGCCGCCGTCCTGCCAGTGGAGAAGTGTCGATCTCAGAATGTGACGTAACCTGGAGGACAGTTAAGGTGGAACGCTCCTAAAGCTTAGTTCCATATAAATGCAGGATAATTTGTTGTTGTGTCGCGCCTTCGGAGTGTTCTAAAAATAATTTGATGCTATCATAAAAGTGCCCGTAGCACTCGATTGAAAATGAGTTTGAACTGCCTCTTTCATCGTAATTATGCTTTTAAATGAAGGTTTGACTCATATACATTCATAAAAAAAGCCTAGGTTGCATTTTGCAGAGAGTTCTTCTTTAAACTCAAACTGCGATGGTGAGACAGTGAACACAGGTGAGATGGATGTTTCAGGGAGGCGAGTGTGGAAACCTGCTGACGTTAGCAGCTCAAAACAGGAAGCAGAAATGACTCCACGTCACTCGGGGAGGCTGATATATTTTCTGAGGCGGTTCACGGTCTAAAACATTTTGAGAACCAAGACTCTAAATGATTAATGGGGAAATAATCAGCAGTTTAAGTGATGATATAAATAATCCGTTGTGTTGCTTCCCTTCTTCTCATCATACAGTCTGTGTGCTTTAGCTGCTCCAACAGAAAAGTTAAAATGCATCTAGGCTAATTAGACCGACGGCAGCAATTAGATCCTGAAACTTTGCGTGACTGTGAGCAGATTAAGAACCAGCGTGCACCTGTACAACCCCACATGACACAGTCAGAGGTAGAACTGAAAACATGCTTCGATTGATTCACGACTTGTCAGAAAATATACTTTTTATTTCTTGTTTGTTTTGCGTTTGGGCTCCAGCTGTGATATCACTAATGAGACACTGCTTGGGAACAGTGGATTTATTAGAAATGTGTTTACTGATACTTTTACTAACCTGACAGCTCGCAGGGAAACACAAGTCTCATTACAGCGCCCGCAAACATTTGCTAAGTTTGTTGTTGCCGTGCACTTTGTCACACGCTGCGCTCAGATTCTGCTCCTGACAGAATTCATTTCTCTTTAATTTTACCAACGACTCTTTACTGTAAAGAACACAGGAACAAACTTCTACCACTGCTGCTGCTGCTGCTATCGCTAATGACATTGATAATGATAAAGTCCTGTCTTTGTTCGTACTTTTGAGGGTCCCTAAAGGAAACAGAAAGAAAAGGGTCACCATGGAGCTCATTTTGCTTGCTGCAGAGCTCTGAGAGCCCACCAGCACCTCCCACTTTGTCTGTGATCTCTCCCTAATCCTTGTGCCCTGCAGCAATCCCCTCAGCAGCCGGCAAGGTTCGCGTGACCCCTGAGGGCCGGCCAGCCAATGAACTCCTCGTGAACGCAGAGGCTCCAACACAAAGGGGTTTAAACAATGGTTCAGTCGAAGGAGAAGAAGAAGAAGAGGAGCAGCGTGTGCTGCGAGAGACTAATCACCACACTCGTGGGCTTCTGGAGACCCGGGGCACTCGAGTGGAGCTAAAAAACATCTTATGGGAGGAGAAATCAATGCAACACACTCATCATAAGATCCTCGTCTGACCTGCTTTTGAAGAATTGTTGTGTTCTAAAATACTGGAGCAGCGTGTCTGAACATTTTTTAACTTTCAGATCACCAGCTTGGGAACGTGTGTGAGTACATTCACTCCCCGGAACAAAGCAGACGGCTGATTGATGGGTCCAGAGTATTCTGTGAAGTATAAAACACCAGCGCACGAGCTGTGAATCATCTTTCGAGGTGCGTTTTGTTTGATTATTCCCAAATAGTTTCCATCTGTCCAAACTCCTGCACAACTCTGTGGAACAAACTTAAATGCAGCTGGTAACACGGCGTCAGTTTTCAGTCATTTATGCAGAAAATAACGAGGTTCTTCTTCCTTCATATTGTTCAGGGAAGTCCCACTTAAATTCCTGCCCCCCCCTCAGGATCGCATCAGGATACATCTTCTGCGGAAACTAGATGAATTAGCAATAAACAATAAAAAAGCATCACCTCCAGCTCACTAATGACTACCCATGATCCTCCTCTCCTTCCTCCACATATTCCACCAGGGAGAGGAAGAGTGATGTGGGGTGCGCCTGAAGTTTTCTGCTTACCCTTATTGCTTTTGCTGCCGAAGACAATATTATTATCTCCAGCTGCAGGCCTCAGAGCACACAACTTGTAAATAATAAACCGAGCTGGACAGAAGCCTGTGAGGCCACTGCTAATCCTGGTATTATTCCACTTTTATTGTTGCTATTTGCTCATTATTTCTCATCTCCTCTGGCTGAAGACAGCCAGTTAAATTATTTTCACCCCATTGTTTTCTTCTGCCACAAAGGCCAAATTAGCATTGAGGACAGGCAACGTTTAGAAATGCCTTTATTCCTTTTTAGCCCTCCTTTCCTCACTATTGACCCTTTTAGAGCCCACGAGGCGTCACAAACTGTCACTGTGGGTGTTAGTAGATGCGGAAGATCTGAACACAATTATGAATAATGTCTTTTATTACATTTTAATTTGCAACATACTCCCATTCAGGGAGAATCGGGAAAATGGTGGAAAGTAATCTCCAGATTCACGCTATAACCGCGTCGGGTCCCTCGTGGAAGTTTTGGGAGAATGAGATCTACGCAGAACTAAAGCAGATTGATGTTTTACTCAAAATCCAATTCGAGTAGTTATAATCAGCCGTCTAAGGGTGGTGTTTGAGCCTCCAGAGAGCTGCAATATTCTGTGTTTGCTGAGAGTGGAAGCGTTTCACCCAGGTTTGACTCACTAACATCCTTCTTATGGGAGGAATGACTCTGACAAAGCCCGGGGCAAAGCTAGTTGTTCGCTTCAATGTGCTCATTGTTGCTGTGAAGACACCTAAAGATATGCAGCTAATGAAATGGCGGTGAAAGCTCTCACTATATGGAACATTACTTTCTGTGCCGGATGAATAATAATTCGTGCTCATACCGCACCTGATGAAAGTTTCACTGCATAAAAAAAGAAAATCTGCATTTAAATTCTATTAAACTTTTGAGGGCGAACTCCTCGGCTGCCACACATCCGACTGTGTTTACAGGTTCTGGGGAGAAGCTACGACTGTGGAAAAGTTGTGTGGCTCCGGAGAGAGCTGTGGGAAATCTGATAATCTGCCTCAATTGATGTCACATTAACACACTCCAGGAGAATCGGGCGGATTTAACCCCAATTCACCGACACTAAGAGGAGAAATCTGGTCCTGGAGCTCGGTTGGTCTCAAAATTCTGGCCCAGATTATCAGGTAATGTGAGGAGTTTACAGGTCCCGATTGTCTGACTTCCTGTGAAAAATGGCTCGTAATATCCGGACGTACTCGAACTCTGGTCGCCTGTTTGGTAACTATGTGTCTTGCAATGCAGCCTCGACCTCAATGACATGAACGTGACATGCTAACATGATTTCTTGGCGACTGAGCTGGATATTTAGCATTTAAAATCTGGATGACTGTCATCACGTCAGTACATTCACAACAGCCAATGACAGAGACAGTAGTAGACAACCGCAGCCCTGTGAGGCTAACACTAGCTAGCAGACGTCTCATGTTGACCTCTCTGACCTTTCTCTCATCCAGACTTGTTTCCTCTGCGTCTTTTTTCTCACTGCAACGCAGAAACATAACTAAAGCAAATAGTTGCACCGCAGTCATTCGTTTCCATCTGATTCCCCCATTAAAACAACCATATAAGTCAACTCTGCAAGCAGCTTATTACGACCCACATTAATGATAAAGCTATGCAGCGACCTCTAGTGGCTGCAGTAACAATTTAAAGTATCAAAGGAGAAAGTCAGAGTGGAAATCAATTCAGTCAGTTCAATTAAAAAAACTTTATTTGGTAATCGACCTATTCATGAATTTAGCCATGAAGATGTTTTGAGTTTATCAGTGCATTCTGAAAACAACAACATACATTCTGTCTTTTTAAAACGTCTGCCAGTGTTTGAACATGAACAACTGCAGAGGAAAGAGGACGAACATGTTGATCTCAAGAGGTTGATGATTGGTGAAAACCTCTGATGACAGTTTTAGGCCTCGTCAAGACGACAACGTTCTTTTGCGAAAACGCACGCGTATTGCATCGTTTTGGCCGACCGTCCATACGGATCCTGAAAACGCACTTTTTTGAAAACGGGTCTCAGGGTGGAGAAATCCGAAAACGCAGCCATCCCGTTTTCATGTGGACGGCGAATCCGCATACTTTCCACAACGATGACGCCATCGCCCCACCCCGCGACGTCCCATAACAACAACAACAACAATGGCGGCCTACATGCTCGTGTTCGTGCCGCAGGAGATATTGAGCCTTTCTCGCATCTTACTCTCCTTGTAGTTGAGTGTGAGTCGCAGCAGCAGTTCGACCTCATTAACGGTCCACACAAACAATTCTGATTTCCTTGCACTAGCCATTTTCTTCTTCTTCTTGTTGTGTTCGGTTTCTCCGTCTACTGTCAAGCAAGCTCAATGCGCATACCCCATATCTTCTTCTCCGTTTTTGGTGAATGTCAAGCGCCACCTAGAGTAGCCACCTATGAACTACAGCGTTTTCGGTCGTTTTCACTGGATCCGTGTGGACGCAAATATTCTTAAAACGATGACGAGGGAGACAGAGAAAAAAAAGACCGTTTTCGCCCGTGTGGACGGCCCCTTAATGCTGAAGAGTCTCCCGGGACAAACAGTGGGGGAGAGAAAGTTCTCCAGAAAGCTGCTCACACACTGAAACACGAGCAGGTAGGTAGTAATTACAGCTTTATACTCTTTTCAGCTAATCCAATAATACTAACCAGCAGGTGATATCATTACACAGAGTCCATGAGAGTCCTCGGTTCAGACGTCCTCGTTCAGCTGCTAATGGTCTCGAGCCAAATCTGAGGAAAAACAGTGGCAGAGGTCGTCGCTGTGTGATCGCAGCTCAAGAGAAGCAGCAGGCCAACAGTTCTGACGGCTCCTCTGCACTCAGGTATAAGATTCACACTGAACATTGATTTCCCAATGCTAACTGCAGAGCACACCTAAGGCCTCGGGCTAGTACCGACTGTACTACAGTGATGTAGCTTATTTCTAACAAAGAGCTGGCATGCACGCAGAGAACAGATTATGTATTTGGGTAATTTGCAAGTGTGAGCTAAGCAGCCGGATATCATTAACAAGACAAAAGGCACATGATGTCAAACAGGGCGGCTGACATTTTCTTATCCATAATTTTTTTCCTCCCCAAAAAGAGGACGTTAAAATAAACAAACACACGGGGTAATCTGTGAAAACCTTGACTTTAGTGAATCAGACAAAAATGGTGTGTGATTAATCTGCTCAGCACGGCTGAATCAGAGCCGCTGTGTTATTTCACACCTGATAGAAATAGATCACGCACACACACACACACACACACACACACACACACACACAAAGTGAAGAAGATGGAGGGAGGTGTTTAAGGCAGGTGTTGTACTCACAACCAGACATCAACAAAAAAACACACTAATAGAGAGAAAAAATACAGAACGCTAAAAAAAAAAACCTTCCATGAAACGAGCTCGAAACATCAATTATGTGTTTTTAAAAGTGTACAGTTGGGGAGTTTCTGGCATCTTCAGCTGCCTTCCTGCAATTTTCAAGAGTTTATAGAAAATTGAGCATAAGATGAAAAAGGATTTGATTATTTTAAGGGGCAAAAAAACCTTCCTGACAGACACCTGTGCTCACTGTGCATCTATCATGCTAACATGCAGGCAGACCAAACACAAAAGGGATGACATATTCCTGTTGCAAGAAAATGTTGCTAGCTAATTAACAATCACAGCTAGCCCTTAAAAATGATGAATTATTAAATGATGCTTGCAATCCTTACTTATTTTATCTAGCATGTAGAAAACAGGCTTGTTCTAATTAAAACAACGTTTCAGCTGAAACCTCAGGTGTGAACCTCTGAGGATCTCATCATTCATTAGGATTCGTCTTCAGGAGCCCATGAATGTCTGTACTCAATCGTGCCAACCAGTTAATGAGCAATTCAATACTAATGTTCAGTCCTGATGCATGTTAGTCAGGTCAGGTTACTGATCTGCCTGATAGGATGCAAACTGATCCCAGTACACGTGTCTTTGTGAGAATTTACAGCAGTCAAACACCACGCTGCTCCTGTCAGCCAACAGCAAGATGAAGCTAAAGTGGGTTATCAGCTGAGTGAAATAATGTCTATTGATCGCCCAAATCTGGAATTCTGTTTTAACACACTGCAGGTGGTGTCGTGATGAATCGAGAGCTACATCCTGCCTCCAGTCGAAGGTACAGACCGGTGAGGAGCTGGAGGAAGGAAGCTTCTCCTGGCACAAATGAGACGTTTTGATACAGACTGAGCACCAGTACAACGTCACAACAGACGTCCGTGTGAAGCATATGAGACGATCTTATCAGCGGAAATGAAGTAAATGGATTTTTAAAGAACAATACTGCTGCTGTACTGCTGGCTGACCTTGACAGGAAAAAAATACAACTCCTCTGTCGCACAGTATGTGACTGCACTTTTATCTTTTCCATAGCGAGAGATAAAGAAGTTTATCTACGACTTGCCACCGGGTTTTGATATTGTAAACTCTCTTCCAGGCGTCCACACCGACGGCAAGAAATACAGTAACATGCTGCTATATAACAGTCGCGTGAGAGATTTACTGCATGCATTACAGCCATTGTGTCTCATGTATAAAAGAGGAGCGCTGCCATTTTACAGACAGCTTCCTGTCACAGCTTTACCTTTTGGAGAAAGACAGACTTCTGGCGGAGTGGCTGCACCTGTCACCTTCTTCAAAGGGTCTTCGTGCATCTTGTCACACCTTTCCCATCCCCCATTGTGAAGCGAGCGCTGGCTGGCAGGTCTCCATTGATCTGTTCCAGAGCTGTGATAATTGGGCCATTAAGATCTCAAAAAGACACCCAGCATGTGGCAGAGATTGAGTCTAACAGTCTGCCAAGAGAAAGGACTTCCAACTCCTTGGCATCACTTGTTAAGATTTATTTGCTGTGCCATGAAATATGTGTAGAAACAGCATGCTGCATGTTGTACTTTGATTGATAAGAGATGAAAAAAAAAATAGGTAGGAAGTGTGCGACAGTAGAGAGGTAAGATACTTTCATGAGGAATCAGAATAAACAAGTGAAAGCATCTGATAACAAATTAATACATTCAAATATAAATGTAAGAGTATCTTTGTTATCACAAATGAAACGAGGTGGATTCATGGGTGGTTTACTGAAGGAGTCACACCATCATACACAATACAACAACATCAAGACATCAAACGACCACAAAGAGACTTAAAATGACTTCAAAGTGACACAAAACGACCACAAAGAGACTCGATACAACAACATCAAGACATCAGAAGACCACAAAGAGACACACAACAACAACAACAACAACAACAAAGAAAAACTAAACAACACAAAGAAGAAAAGTTACTGCAAAAAGAAAAACACAAACCACAAAGAGACACCAAACAACCACATAGAGACACAAAATAACAACAAAGTGAAAGTAAAATAACAAAAAAATCTTTTTAAATATGACAAACATGTCAAGCAGCTACAAAAGGACAAAATCACTACAACGGGATGCGGAGCTATTACAAACATTCATATTCTACCACGGAGAGAAAGCAAAATAATCACAAACAGACACAAAAGACTGCAGTGAGACACAATATGACTACAAAGGCAAGTGAAATGACAAAAAGGTGCAAAACAAAAAAAAACACATCAAGCAAATACAAAACTTTTTCAGACAACTACAAAAACAAGAAATGTTACAGCATGAAGCCACAAAGAGACACAACGTAACAACATCAGCACACAAAACGACCACGACAAAGGAAAAAAAAGAAATGAGTCACAAAACAAAACAAAGCGACACGAAGTGACTTCAAAGAGACAAAAACAACTACAGAACGATGCAAACAAGCAACAACCAGGAGATACAAAGATACTCCAGAGGGATGTAAGTCGATTTCACAGATTCATTTTCTATCACAGACAGACTGCAAGCAGAAAAACAAAATAACCAGAAAACAAACATAAACGACTGAGACACAAAAACACGTTGAGGACAAAATATGATGACAAAACAACCACAGACACAAAATGCTCAGAAAAAAGTGGCAAAATTACCACAAAGACAAAGAAACACAATGAGTTCAAAAACATGTGAAACGAGCGCTCCTGCTCACAGATGTAAAGGTTACGCAGCGATTACATTATTAAACGTACCTTAACTCCAAAGCAAAGCGAACACAGAGCGACTCTCTTACAGTAATTCATCCACGGACGAAGTGAACAAACTGGAAGTTAACATCAGTCTGTGCTCAAGCGAAAAACCACATCTGGCCGGCCTGGCACAGATTCCACCACAGACCGAGGAGAAAACACGGAGATAATTTGGACGAGAAATCAATATCGGCTGCCAACTCCAGTAAGTCTTCGAGTCGTGATAAGGTTGCTTTCTGCCCCATTAAGTATCTGCACTCTGGTGTCCTTCCCATCACATGCCCAAATACCTGTGTTATAAAATCAGACCCGTGCACAGTTGTAATTAATATTCACTTGATTTGTTTCAAAGCACAGAAACAAAGTTGTTTTACAGAAGACAATACGTACAGTCACATACAGGCAATATAAGAACAAGGAGAACAGTGAAGATAAAACATACAGTCAAGATGAAAACAACAAAACTACAAAGTGGCTCGATGGGGAAACTAGACACTGAACACAACACAGCACTGCTGAACACAGTCAGTGGATTGTGTGTAAGTAAATCAAAAGGAATGATGCAGCGTGGACTGAAAGACTGCGCCAATGCCGGACTCACACTGCATATTTTGTGATGATCCGCACTTTTATATTTCTCTCTCTGACAAAACAAATATCTCTTTTTGGCCCCAAACACTGACACTGACTTTAAATTCAAAGAGGGAGGCTGCCAATCACAGTTCGGGTTACACCACCGGATACCTGGAGACATTTACAGTGGTTTTAGTGGCAACAAAAACAGGTGTCCTAGTGTCGTATTTAAAGTCCAACCATGATCTGTTCTGACCGAACCAAGTGGTTGTTGTGACCAGAGAGAAATAGAAAATTCAACCTAAGCAGATGAAAGTTGCAGCATAAAGAAACGTCCAGTTTTAACTCATCTGTGGATTCGCAGAAATGTATTGCGTAACATTTATTCTGGTGACCAGGTTGTTCTCATTAGCTGTCGCTGTCCATTTTGGCCGTCCTTTTGGTGACTACGTCCGCTGATTTAGAAGAAGGCGATATACTGGGGGTCTGTTCTCGTCCGCCAATATGACGCCTCAGAGTGTTCACTTATTTCCACCTCCATTGCTATTTAAATCCGAGCCTTCGATGTGCTGGCCCCTGCGTGAGGTGGGCGGAGGTGTGGATGAAGTGCACTGTTGTGCGATCCACAGTCGGGGAGTTTTAAAACCTGGAAACAGCTGATCTCAGCAGTCAGTCCATCACTTCATCCGCGGACATTAAGATGAGCAACTGGACAGCTGCTGCTAGCGTCTCCTCGGTCTCTGTAGCTGTCTTCGCTGTCCGGTTGTTGTTGTAGCGGCAAGCTACTAACGGTCGCTACTTTCAAATTAAAAGCCCCCCGCTAAAGTTCTAAACTCCAATGGGGTGCAATGTAAAGCTCTTATTTTGAAGACAAATTCGACCTGCTTCACTGTTCACACCCAACTTCCTGCTTCACATCACGTCACATGTTTACGCCTACCCCAGTGGCGGCTTTTTGGAAAAGAAGGAATATCACACCTCCGTTTTAGAAACACATTGCAGACTTTACCTTGCTGCAAATGTGCCGACTTTTCTATCTAAAACGGGCTACAGTCAAGCTCGTCCAACCCAGCAGCTGTACCTGAGGGGGGGCGGGACTTTGGATCGGTCAATTCAGCCAAATGATCACAAGAGAAATCCTGAAGTGGTGCATTGAAAATGTTGGTGATCATCTGCTATAAAACCTGAACTGTGCATGCTGCAGATGGTCAGACTGAAACGAGGCAGTCGGTCTATAAACTGTGAGTGACGTTTACAGTTCGGGTTATAAGTTATAAGTGTACGTTTATGGTTTCTCCTTGTTTTCTGTTCCATATAAGTTCAGCTGGTTGTTTGTTTAACTTGCTGTCGGCCTCCTGAGCTGACACATAAACAGCAGTGACGTACGTCTGCTGTGGGAACTCTTAGTCACAGGTTGTTTTACTGCATTCAGGTGACATAACACGCCCACACGTTCACTCAAGAGTTGTTTTTTTTTCCGAGCGAGCACGATTTTGCCACTGATCCATACCGTACTCGGACTGATTTTGTAATTAGCCAGCTCATTACAGTTCTCCAATCAATTAATCATCACAGTCTTGTTGTTCAGACTCGACCCTTTGGAATCTATTCGCAGCGCTTTGCTCGCTGTTTTAAGTAGTTTAATTTCATCGACACTCTTTCTTTGATGAAATTGTTCTAACAAAGCTTTTAACATTCAGCCAGAATAATTTATAAAGGGAAACAATATTTCAGAAGACAGTTCACAGATGGAGCTCCACGATGGCCACAGATGCAGCAATTCATTTATGTATTATACTGCTGCTGTTTACTCTGAGTTTGACTAATTAAACAACAAATTAGATCCAGCTAAAGATGACGTGGCCACTTTACATGTTCCTCTATGAAATTCAAATAATTTTTTTATTTGACAGTTTTGTTTCAACAGATGGTTTAAGTTTCTTTACAACAGTCAAAAAGTGAATTTATTTCTCTTTCTTGGGTTGCACTTGACGACCTCTTTTCTTGCTCAAGGCTTTCCACGACTTTTGGTGATGACGTCGCTGCCGTTATGTAAGTAACAAAAAGGATTTGGGGGCGTTTCGTTGTGTTCATTGTGCTGCGGTGCGCTGATGCTTTTCACACGTCTTAAACAACCTTTTCCTAAGCTGAAGCCTCAAACCAAACAAAGAAGGTTGCTTTCCATCAGCGTCATGACACTTGATAAAGAAAGTGGTCAAAAGCAGCCGTAAAATCTCATCTCTAACAACACAGAGTTGAAGGTTAGACCAGCGGCGACAGAACCAGGAAATGGGCCCCCTCCTTTTCTCTGCAGCCTACTTGACAAATCATTTCATTATGTAGGCTTTAGAACTTTCTACAAGTACAGAGATAAGAAAAAGAAACAAATATAAGTTGTATAATAGTCAGGTTGTATCGAGTGTTCAGATTTTATCTCCTGCAGTCACTTAACCTTTGTGTTGGAAAAACAATGGCGCTGATTAAATCACAGCCGTACTCCTCGGTCAATGTAATGTGCGGTTGTTACCTGGAAAATCTTCTTGACATTTACACTGACACTGGTATAAATTCATCATTTTGAAATAATGGATTCTGGAGAGCCTCATATAAGACACACAAGTTGAATTATCGTGTCGCGGCTTCGCTTTTGATTTGCACATCTTTGCAGTCTGATTGTAAAAGCCGAGACGTGGTTGATTCAGTTTTAGATTGGTTTAGAGGGTTTTTTGCCTGGTCATTTCTTTAATACCATTATCGAGGACGTTCATACCGTCAGTGTTGTTGTTGTTAAGTGCTGTGTGTACAATTTGTTTTGATAATTAAGCTCTATGTTGTTTGGATCTCATGTAAATCATTTTAATAATTCAGTTTACTGTAAACAAGGTTACGATTTAATATTTTTTGTTTGCCATCATGTGATTTACCTCCAACCTGAAGATAACGCTTCATTCTGTCATTCAGTTCCATCCATTCTTAATATACATGAATATAATATAAAAGGATATATATATATATCTATATAGATCAATATTAACATATTAACTAGAGATGCACCGATCAGGATTTTTGGGGCCGATCACCGATCACAGCGTCAAATCCATAAATTCTTCTATATTGTTGTCTTGTGTAACTTTCATATATTTAATTATTGATTCTTCTTACACAACATTGACATTGTATTATTAAGTATAAAAATTAGGAGATGAGAAAGTATCATGAATTGACCACCGTTTTATTGCAGGCTGAGGCAATGTGCAATATTTCACACTCTAGAGACTCTTAGAGACAACTTGGACTCAGCTTACACAGAGTAACTGTAGCTTACTAGTGGGAATGCAGTCAGGGTGGGAATTTCCTCATTTTAGGGGCAAGTCCATTTGGCCTTCACTTTTTTTTGTCAGGGGCACCAAGGCCACACGACAGGGCACAAAGGCCACTGAGTAAAATGTGTTGATTTACCTTTCAGACTGATACCATAACATCCTAATTTATAATAAGACATGGATTGTGTATTAAAACATTTTTTAATACCAAAATCAAGTTAAAGTTACATTAGAAAGTATTTTTTGTTAAGTAGGGTTAGGGTGAGGTGGTATTTGTGACACCTCCCTGAATATTAGTGTTATTGAATATTTCTCCTAATAGAAATTCCCCAAAATTATGGCAAAGCACATTTTTTCCAAACAAAAAAATGTAGAATAACCAGCAGGAGACCACTGAAGTGTTGAGTGATTTTGGTGGCACTACACTCTGAATAAAAGTGAAGTTATTGAATTTTTTGTAGTTTCTCTTTTCGGTGTTGCACTTTGTAGACGGTCCCTGCGCCCTCGTCTCACAGCTGGCTGACCATACAGAGTTAATGTCCAGACGCTCGTTTGGATGAAAATAAACTAGCTCGTTGTCTATCGTAGTACGGTGGAAAGAGCTTTGTTTGTGTTATAACAAGGTTGCACTTATGAGTTATTGATCCGGGAAGTTCGAATCTGTGAATATATTTCCAACTTTACCGGACTAAATCCTACCACATAAGTCAGTTACGTATCATCGTTAACCGGCTGAGCTCGCTCGCTGTGCTGTAAGTTTCGTACTTCTGTTTTGAGCCGCTGCTGCTGTTTGAGAGGCTTTCACGTGAGATCATCGTGATGATGAGACTCCACCTGCGCGAACCGCGGACTCACTGAAGTTACTGTGAGTGACTACTGTGCACTCAGGTGGCTGTAATTCAAGGCAAGCTCGCTAAGTTGACCGGGCCAGGGGCACAGAGGCCACTGTGGCCGGGGCAACGGCGGCCACGAAATTCCCTCCCTGCATGCAGTCAGTGCACTGTCTTTATAATTAAACGTCATCTGATCAGCCTGATGTGATCTATTTTGAGAACTCCGATCAAAACCGATAGGGGCATTATCGGCCGATTGCGATCGGTTGCCGATCGATCGGTGCATCTCTGATATTAACAAAGTACAACAGTATGAAACTGTCTCCTCTTTCTCCTCTGAGCAAAATATCTTTAGCCGAAAACTACTCGGTGCACCTTTAAATGTATAGATGGAAACACAACTCAGTGAGAAGCATCTCGACTGTGAATATACATTCTGTTTGTGTAGGAGACAAACTCCACGTGGCACCTTTTAAGTTGAGGCAACTGAAAACACCTTCTGAAGATAAATAATGATGTCAGCTCTAACCTTTGCTTCCTACATGCAGCGAGGGGACTATATTATAGTTATTTGGACGGCAGTTATATCTAGTTGACTGACTCACTCAACATTTGGTGCTGACCTGCTCTCCTGGAGTGGTATATCTTTTCTGTCCAAAGCTTCCTACGATATTCACACCTACACTCACACACCGGTGGGACAGCCATAAGGAGCAATTGGGGGGGTTCAGCATCTTGCCCCAGGGCACTTTGCCATGCAGCCGGAGCCAAGAATCGAACCAGAGACCTACGAGTTAGTGGACGACCCGCTCTGTATCCTGAGCTACAGCCGCCCCGGGGCAACCGAAACACTCACCGTAGTTCATGTTAGAAACAGTTTGTGGATACAGTAAGAAGGAAAGTGAATGCTGATGAACTCCACACCAGCCTGTCGGGCACTTTTTCCTGCTTTGGCACTGAACGTTGGTATTTTACGGATCCAACCGGGCACACTGGTCTGGTCAGCTCTGACTGCCAGTGTGAGACGTGCTGCAGATGCCTGATAACATTCATCCTCAGGCTACTCTTCACTTTGATATATGACCGTCTCATTACTTCCTGCAGGAGCACTGAACACCGCCTTTGAACATAAATTACTAATGCACAATAGTTGCATCTGATGAGGTCTATCATTATGTGTATTTACTGATGTATGGATTTATGTGGAAAAGACTCTTCGCCGGCACAAAGGTGACACACCTTGACATTGTTTTGACGCCATAGTGACGGCCCGGATGCAGTCAGAGTCCTCAGTGGAATCATCAATAACAGTTCTGCTCTGACAGTCACACAAAGACTTTGTTTCCAAAAGCAGCAGATGCATGATTGTGGTGATAATTACACTTTCAGGTGTTGGATTTAGGGATGGAGGAGATCGCACAGCTGAGGCTAATTAAACAGGGAAGGACCTGTCTCATGATGGTATCACTTTCAGGCTGAAGGTCAGGACAAGTGCTGTCGAAACTCTCCCCTGTAATAAATAGCGGTGCCCACAGGAAAAACTCCAGAGGAGCTGGAGAAAGTCCAGGAAGTTTTCCTTTGGTGCAAGGATCAATTTTAGTGAATTACTCCCTCCAGCCACTGTATGTTTTAATGCTGCAGTGTGGCTTTGGATTGTGATGTGCACCAGTGTGATCCTTACAGCAGCATCATCTACCTATTGTACCTTAGAATAACATTTAAAGTCATGTTAAAGGTACAGTGTTTTGTAATAGGCTTAGTTAAATAAATAGTGGAATAAAAATCACTCATTTTATTACCTTTTTATTTTTTGTTTTGTTTTCTTATTCTCTGTAATAAGTGCATTTTGTTAGGGTTTGTTTACGAAGAGTGTAAGGGTAATATTTAAAAGTGAAAATATACATTAGGTTAAGTTTTACTTACCTGAGTTGATCCCATGAGAGAGCGGGTCGAGAGGTCGGGCGGAGGCGGAAGTGAAAGAAGGAGAGAAGCATGCGAGGAGCTGCATGGCGGAGCTCCGGCCCAAAGAAGACGTTGAGAAAGATGCTGGTTAAGGAAGGTACACGAGATAATTTGCCAGAGAGTATCGTTGTGACTGTTCATTGAACTTAACCTCTTGTCGAGTTGAAATGAGCCGTACTCTGGAGATAAATGTTCCACAGGGATTACAGCTGAAGTTAGCATAGCTCGCCTGAAGTCTTTCACGAAAGAGCAGCTAACGCAGCACTCCCATAAGTGAAGCTGACGTTCGCCTGCTGTGTGAACACACAACACCTGAAAGTGTAACACACCTGCTGGAGAGACCGTGTGTGACTGTCTGACACAGACTTCACTTGGAGCTCGAGTGACTCGTCTGCGGCCAACGTACAATCAACCCGCTGCCGGACCAGGCGCATTACAGTGAGGTCATTATCACCAGGGTTTTTATTGTTTTGTTTGTTTTTGCACAAGGCGCGAAGCAGCCATGTTGGCTTAAGGCCCCCACACACAACCCAGACTCAAACCAACAGCCAACAGCCTTTATCTGACCACTCTGTTGCCTCTCGTCTGACCTGTTCGGCAGAAAAGCTGCATTGAACACAACGCTTCGACGTGCTGCCAGCTCCACAGTAGCGTGTACGTTATGCGCTTGCACGAGATGCAATATGCGGGTGGAGCTAATGTTGTGTATAAAAAAGACACTGGACTAGAGGTTTATGCACACAACTCTCTTTACTTTCGATCAAAATGAAACTTAACTATTTCAGACAAAAACAGCTGTATACTAAACATGCAGCGAGGCATTACCAAATGAACACAGATTAATTTGTCCTGAACGGACATAATAACAGCTGGTCTCGTGCCAGTACTCCAAACCATGAAAACAGGGAACGACAGAACGGAGTGTATAGAAAAACAAAGCGCACACAGTATTCCGCCCCTCCCACACACTGCGCTGATTTGCTAGCACACAACCAATCAGAGAATCTAATGGCTCAGACGGCCGACAGCCAACCTCCTCAGACTTGGCATGTTGAATCGGAGCAGACAACGTCACAGCTGAACACACTGAACAGATTTGTTCCCGACCTCGTCCGAGTCTCCCCAAACGCTTCAGATGTCCAACGGTTGGGCCGGTGTGTTCCTGCCTTTAAGGCTCCCATGAACCCAAACGACATCTCAGGCCTGCATCGATCCTCTGATTTAAGGGTACCCATTTTATTTTCATTTAAGTATTGAGTATTTAGTTGTGATATTTTGAGTGTTTGGTGTTGATATTGAATGATTTATTAGAGATATTGAAGAGACGTGTTTACTGAAACTGTCAGAGATATCTTTTATTTTGGGTTATTGACTGAAACTTACCTTAAACACCAGGACTTGAGTTGTTTTTTTATTTTTCCCTGATTCAAATATTGTTTTATTGCTGAATATTTACTAAAGTAAATAATTAACACTTGCCTTTGGCTATTTCTTTCTCCTTGCATGTTATAAATAGTGTTGTTTATACTTGTATTTAACTTAAGAGTGCTCAAGAGGGAGAATTACAAGTTAAAGGGTATACATTAGGAAGATAATTCATTTGGTTAATTTCATTTATGTACCATAGTGAATAAAAAACATTCATAAAAAACCAAACCCAACTAGTGGGAAAAAGCATGTTAATCAGTTAGGCCAGTGGATATTAAACAGTGTGTTACAGTGCACTTACCTAATCGCATTAATTAGCGAACTAATAAAGAGGTTGTAAGACAAACGTAATGAACTTGGTGAGCGCACCTCGTGAGACAGATCTGACGTCTAGCGGGCGCTTCATTCTATCAGTGATTTTGGTGAAACTGGATCATATTTTGTCATCTGGTTTTCCTGCTAATGTCCTCCGGCTGCTCTGCCTCAACTCTGATTCCTGAGTACAGAGTTTTCCTGAAAGCGACTAAGGGCGTCGGACGTCGACCTGGACTTGTTGCTGTTGAATAGTAAGTAACGTTAGCTGGCTTGCTTTGTTATGTTTGCTTTGTTTTGCGTAGACAGCCGGCTGCGTCGTGTCTGTAGTTGCTATACATCCCTGCCTACTACATGTGTTACTATAGGATACTTCTAGATGTGACACATTAGCTTTTTGTCCCATTGTTGCTGACTCCTGTTCACCTCCTCATACAGCCCCATACTGGTCATGTGCTCACTTGCATCCTGCGCATGTGTAGCGTTAAGTTCTGAGGACGTGCACAACCGACCCTCCTCACAGACACAGGATGTGAGCCTGAATGTATAGTTTAGCTTCACCCATAATGTTCTGGGTCGTTTGCAACACTTCAATTAGCACGTAACGTTACATTACATCTGACAAATTGTTTCAGAAAAATAGGATTTGTATTTTTGACTCTCAGAAATGGTGGAAGGGCCCCAAATCACACAAAACACTACATGATGCTGGCAAAAGAGAGATGATATCATAATGGTTGAAACTCTTTGGGCCTAATTTCCTCCCATTAGCTCTACATATCTTGCAAATTTGCTCCATGAGATGATTTAAATATTTATACCAACAGATGTGTGGCTAAAGGAAAGATTTCCAATGAGCCGGTCCTATTGTGTTCTTTATTCTATTCATCCCTTATATCCATTTAATCTCAACCTCATTTATAAAGAGTCATTCCAGCTCAACAGCAAAAACCTGCAATGAATAAAAGATGCAAATCCAGCTAAGAGTCCCCACAGATTGTTTCTCCGTGGCATTTTTCTCCATGAAGTAATTCGGCCTTTCATGGTGTGAGGAGCGGATATTTATATGCTTGGCCTTGTCCTGGATTTATTGTCAATGTAATTGAGGGATAGGCTTTCATTGGAGGGTTCCTATCACTACAGTGAAGAGACCTGGCAGGCATCGGTACGTGGGGAGACCGGCACAGCCAAACCATTTGCATTGCCAGGCATTTCAAATCATTGTGAATTCCATCATCGTTGTGCTTCAGGCGGACGGGAAGCAACATATCAGCCACAGAAATAATTAGCAAACGGAGGAGTTCTTGTGACCTACGCTATTAATATTTTAGTTACCCTCCACATTCTTTGTATTTAGCCTTCCTCCGGTATGTCTCCTTTTAAATGCTGACCTACATTCTCCTTTATAAATCTATTCTGATCACCAAACAGCTTTCTGCAATCCTGCAGCTGAATATTTGTTTACAACAGATGCATGTGTGTTTTATGCATCTGGAACCAGGGCCTGGGTGTTTTCGAAAAATACTAGAAACTAACAAGCCCAACAGCAAGCCGCTCACATGCAGCAGGTCAAAAACATGACACCGAATACAAAGTAGGACTCTGCTAAAGTTCAGTGGAATATTAATGTTTCAACAAGGTTTAAGATGCGGGTGCAGGTGTGTGTTTACATGAATACACACTTGTTAGAATCAACTACACAGCAGAATAAAAAGAACATTATGAAAGAGAGACGAAGGTAATCAATCAGGTTAATCTTGGCATTGATTTGGCCCTAATTCCTGATGTTTTTACATTGTTGGTGTTCAATCCTTAACACTGCAGCTAAGTCATGTGAATTACCTGCTTCATGTCACAGCTCAGACAGAGAATGTCTGATTTTTACAATTTCAACAGATCTGATAATTGCAAAATCTCCATGCAGCAATTTGAGAAAATGTCATAAACAAACTGTGTAACATGTGTAACGTCTCTTGTTTACGTGTAAACAGTAATCAATAGTGTTTCCATTACTCAGGATGATTACCCGCACAGTCAGCTCAGTCAGACTCACAGCAGGTAACGTTATGTTAAATCACTCAGCAGACCTTTAATTAAACCCTTCCAGCCTCGTATACGTTTCGTGCAGGTGAATGTATTTTGCAGATGCACTAGAAATCCAGTCATATATGTTTGAATATGATGCTTTGCTTTGTTGTGGCTCAAAAATCTTTTCCGTAACTTCTCACTGCCTTGACAAAATACAGAAAATTCCGTATTTCAGCCTTGATTTTCAAAGGGAGCACAGGTGTCAACATCCGTGATCTGCATGACCTTTCTCTGAGTCATCCCTGCTGCGCACTGGCCAACACCCACAATCCCTTTCCAGGCTCTTAGTCATGTCCCTGTTTTGGCTGCAATGAGACTCAGAAACCTGCTTATTTTATCAATCTTTGAGGCACACAGATTTGACCTCCTTGTGTCGGCTTGAAAAGGACGGAGGAACCTTATGTAAAGTGTGGAAGAACCTGCTATGCCTACCTTTGTCTTCTGCAGCGTCGTTTTGATCGTGGTGATGAAATACATTCTGAACCGGTGATAAGAAACAATATTTAAAGATTTAAAGATTAGATTTTATCAAACAACACGCGGAGAAATGTGTGCCGCGTACTGACTGTGACACCCAGTAATGTGGGAAAGAGACGAATACATGATGATTTGATCTTTCCACATCGATCTGAAATAATCTGCCCACAACTGCCCCTCAGAGATACTCGAATGAGTTTACGCCAAGAGTATGTTCACCTCTAAAAAGGCAAAATCCAAGGTGAGTCGCTCCTGCATCACTGGAGTCGGCAGCGTGTAGTGTGGCGCTGCGACACAGCTCCTGATTCAGTGAGTCAATTGGCCCACGGAGGACACTTTTCTCCTATTGACCCTCCTGATGTGTCATCAGCAATAATCTCAGGGAGCGTTTGATAGGAAGTGCTCCTTTCATCGAGCTCAGGCACTGATCTCTACTCTCTGACAACCTCATCTCCCATGCTTCAGGAGAATTGCCGGATGATTTCAAATGAGGGCCAGCTGACACCCTTCAGTAAGTGTAGATGAACTGGGCCGGGAGACGTCATTCAGAGGCAGCGATCAGCAGGAGCTCAACGTAAAGGAAGGGAAGTGACTTATGGTCCACCGTCACAAAGCCACTTCATCTTACACCCTCCTCGTTTCAGTAATCTGGCTTTCTAAAAGCAAATGTCGATGATCTGAGAGAAGCTGGTTATCAAGCGGTTGTTAATCCCTTTTTGTTTTCTTATCCAGATGTGACTGCGCTCTCGTGTTTGACAGAACACGTAAAACTGTGTCACCGAATTAAAAACCTCTCACACGATCCTGCTTTGTATTCCAGAGCTGACCAGCAGCACGAGTGGGAAAAGAAAAAAAAAGCCTTCGTGTTTTCTGCTCCCGTCATCTGGACTCGCGTTCGAAAAGGTATTTAAACTGATGAATCAGATATCCGTGGCAGAACTCAAGGTTATCATAAACTCTGTGGTAAACAACTCCATCAGAATCAGAGTCAGGTTTAATGTGAAGGAGGTTTTCACGTATGAGGAATTTATCTTGGTGAGAAAAAATGAGAAAGAAAAAAAAGCAGGTATAGCAAGAAATGTAATTTAAATCACAGAGATGTACAGATTTGTGCAGGAATGTCTAAACTATTCATCAGGGAATGTGAATAGTTTACAGTCTGCATCATAAAAATATCAAGTACACATTACAAGATGGACGTTAATCCATCTCTGATCTCTATTTTGATGTTAGCACCTGTTATTGCTTTTGTTTTATCTGTTGTCTGACGATTTTACATCATTTCGTCTGCAACTTTTTATTCCACCGTCTTGCCCTCGCAGAGGTGTTTTCCAACCTCAGTGATCATGTCAGTGGATGTATAACCTGAGGAAAAAACACATTCAGAACGCAGCAGTTTAAATTACAAAAACAAAACAATTAAAAACAAAGCAGACAAACATAAATGTCACAGTAAATATTTTATAGACGGTCGTAAAAGATGCTCGAATTTACCAGCAATAATGGAAACATATGGTGTCACGGCAATCAGACAGAAATATTAAGATCATGTCACGAGTGTTTGATTAGGCAGGATTACACTGATATGAACTGAACAAGAATATGAGCACACAACAGACGTAATAGCAACATTTTTTATGTTTATTCTATCATTAATTCAAGCCAGAAATATTAAATTTACGGACATTTCAGCAGCACAGGGACGGTGATGATTGAGCTCCTGACATTCCTACTTGTATGTTCAAGGCGTTCTCCCCTTTATAACCTTTATTTAAGTACGAAGACTCACTGAGAGTAACATCTCTGGGAGAGCAGCACGAAGGACGTGACGTCAAATCATAACAGCAGCAGCAAGTATAAAAAATACATTTCATGAGACAGTGCATCGACAGAACAACGTTTAGGGATGATTGAAGCAGCTGCAGCTTCCAGCGACCACTTCACAATGAATATTGATACTTGTGCAGTAATCAATGCAGAATGTGATCAGTTAGAAGACGTGCTGCTTCTGTCTTTAACTGTTTTTATTGTTTTCTTTGAGTGCACTACTGGAACTGGCCTCTTGATGATGTTTACTCTCATAGTTCTACAGCTTCTTCTTCTCACTCATCATCTCACTGAGTCTCATTTGATGGAGCAACAAAGTGAACCAATCACAGACTGTCTGAGCTGAACCTCCTCTGGAGCAGACCGGCTGCACAGCATGTTACCATGGTGACCTATCCCGTCTTAAACCAGCTAGATTTGAGACAGATCCTGAGTTAAGACCAAAGTTTTTAGTGTAATCTACTGATCTGGGTGGAGGTTCACGACTCCTCGAGTTGATAACGTGAGCCGTGTCTGTTCACGGCTGGATCCAGATGACTTTTTCCATTTACTCTTCAAACACACTAATTACATCCTGGCCTATATGTATTTTTAGAGCAACCAGAGAGGTCGACAGATGTGTTGATGGATGATAGATTGTCTGTCCGGGCATGTTGGCCGCAGCTCAACCTTTAGTCTCTGCGTATCACATCTTCGTTCCTCACATGTGACGTTATTTCACATCCAGCAAGCTGAAAGGAAGACACGTTAATTAAAGTCATTCAAAGCTTCTACTGAGATTGTTTTGTTTTGTTTTCTAAGAGCTTTTTTATTTTAAAGGATAATGAGGCAAAGAAACGACGTCGGAATGCTTTAATTAGATAAATGAATGACGGATGAGAAGAAAAATAGAACCAGAACAACCAGTGTGAGAAGAGTCCAACCAGCCCGTTTCATCCAGACAAGAACATCAATATTTAACGATCCTGCAAACCCAAAATTTAACTCTGTAATATCTGTGGACGTGGTGAAGCTTCTTCACACTACGTCCTGCATTAAATCCGGCTGTGAGGTTCTTAACTTCACGTTCATTCCACTGCAGGTCAAAGGGGAATATTGTTCTTTTCTAATCCACCACATGTGTTTGACAGCCACCGTCATTAGATGCATGATGTTATAAAATACACAACACTTGACGAGATTACTTCAGTGCTTTTTTTAACCTTTCTGACTTGACCTCTTATACAGATCTGTGTGTCGGGGCTCCTCGTCATGTTTCAGATATCTGAGTGGTTCCACCAAAGACACGTCTTCCCTCTAGAGTTCTCACATGGTTTCAATTAAATAACTGTCCAATATAAAGAGAGACGTGTCCAATATTTAACAAAAGAACACAGCTAAGAGGAAAGTCTGCCATACGAATACAGATTTCTGTGCTTGTTTTCTTCCTCTTATCTCCCATAAATCTTCTCAGATTTACTTGTAACGCTGTAGAAGAGGTTGTACAAAATTAAATTAAACTACCAAAGTGTATATAAAGCCACTAAAACTATCTTACACACTGATGCCTCCGTTCTGATGGGCAAATACTATTTAACCTTTATTTTGTCAGAAATATTCCCGTTGAGATTCTGAATCTCTTTGAAGGACAGCAGCGCAAAAAGTTTCACACAAAGAAACAAGACAGAGATTTAAAACACGCAGCTGAAGACAGCAAACCGAACAGTGTGCAGAAACAGGATCATTACCATTTTCTTACCAAAGACAGTGAAGTTGGAGGAATCATGTACGTAATTTTTCTGCATGACAGGAGATGGCAGCTGTTTATAGTTATGAGTTATGAAGAAAATATGGAGGCAGTTCATGCAGTTTGGCCTCGTAAGGACAAATGCACGGATTTTCTACTTTCATACGAAGAAAACCAGCCTGTGTTCTCGTACCACATCATGTACGACACTGCAGACTTATATATACTCAATTATTTTGCTAGTTATGCTTCTATTATTTTAGTTAAACTTGATTTTTGATGGTGTCTAAACAGATATTTGTATTTATTGCAGGATAATCTGTAGGATGGTTGTCTGTTGTAATATTTTGCGGCTATCCAGCGTGTTTGTCAGCTTTATTTTTCAGATTTTAGTGGTGGGATAGTTTTATTTTATACTCTGTTAATGCTTTATTTTTTAAATCCACCCAAACTGTGGTCAGCTGAGTGTCGTTTTAAATACCTCACACAGACACTTCGGCTCATAACTCCTGCACTGGTTGTGTGGGTGTCGTGTTGACAAACAGTGTTCTTACGCCATTTAGCATATTTATTCATTCATTTGACATTTACTGTTGAGGAAGCAGATGGTCTGAGTCTTGGTTACAAGTTTCTGACACCCCAAGGATTCACTGCATCGATTACACCAATATGTTTGGCAGAGCTTGTAAGCGTACGCCGTTTCAATCAATGACATATGAACACCATTAAACCAAAGGTATTAAAAGCTAAATCACTCTTTAACGAGGGTATTTGCATGTGTGCATGGACTTGCGTATAAATTCCTGGCGTTTACTTCATTGCGCATAAAGTCCCAGATGGTTGGAGTTTACAGCATCCAGAGGATTCATATAGTCGCTGAGACGTCCTGTGTGCAAGAACAACTTTCAAAACTTTCCAAAGAGTCTCCGAACTTCCTGTTTTAATCACCGAGGTTAAACGGACAAATGTTACGATGAGCTCACATTCTGCCTTTTTCTGAAGGTCGCTTGTTGAAATATATCTGAAAACAGCTCTCTGACCTTGCCGGGGGCAAATTTTGGAGGATCGAAGGCAAAATGGAAATTTAAAAGCTAACATCAGTAGAGGTTTCATTAAGGTAGAACATTTGTAGTATGATCTGAAGAATATTAGTAAACAGTGTGTTATAAATCA